>NC_143572.1:31856250-32160000 GCF_054136105.1 Typopeltis vanoorti
TGAAGCATTCTGGCTTATACGATTTCCTGTAATATCGTCGGTGGAGTTAAAAACTGAAGCCTGTAGCTTTTGGTTCGGAACTATAAATAGAAACTTAAAAATGAAAAATAACAATTCAGTGACAAGATGAATATGTGTAAAGCGAGATTGTGACAAAGTCGATGATAGAAAGACAAAAAAAAAAAAAAAATTCTTGCGAACAAATCTTGTAGGCCAAGTGTTCAACAAGGCTAGTATGAATGCAAACATATAAAGACAAAAACTTCCAGACCGGGTTAGCTAAAATATGTAAAATAATAAAATATTTTAAGAAAACAAATGCGAAATAAAACTGGAAAAAAAAAACATATTTTGGAATGCTATTTTATTTTAAAAACATTTAGCTTTTGTTTTTATATATTCTTAAATAAATAAACGTCTTTCACAAACGGTATATATATTTACTAGGGGGGAGCTATGTCCCCCCCCCTGGCGCCTACGGCTCTCAACCCCCCGAGTTCCGTTCCGGACTGGTAGGCTGGTTCTCCTTGAATTCTGATGACTTGAATTTTGAAGACTCGACACTCAGAGCAGCCCCTGAGTTTCAAAACGTTTCAAAAAACGTGACATAAAAAGGCTTATCATTTCATATATATATATATATATATATATATATATATATATAATTGTGTTTTTCAGCTACAAACCTTTGGTGTAAATTTTTAACATTTTTTTTTCTTTCATTTCCAAGTTAGCAATCAGAAAAAGGGGGGCTGGATAGCTTCATTCTAAAGTTAGATCACATTACCTTTTATACGGGTGGTCCACACAGCACTTTAAAAAAATTATAATTGCTCTTGAGGATTAATAACACAGAGGAAAAAGCTTGTTTTTATTATTATTACTTGTAAAAAAAAAAACAAGGTGTTCTTGAAGTGTACTTTTATCTCATTTGTATTCATAAGTCGTGACATTTAAATTCGGTAACACAAAGAAATTAAATTTTTAGGTCAATCAATCCAAATCCCTTTGGATTTTATAGACGATGTATAGCTATGGTCGGTCACATTAATCATTCTGGATTATTTTGTGGCACAGTAAACTGAACTACACGACTCAGATACTGGCACATTGGAGAGAGAGAGAGGGTTGCAACCTTTTTTAGATGCGATCTGTACAATTACAGCTTTAGTGTAAGCTAACATACGAACATCCGCATTGCCAAGTCGAGCTCTATATAAATAACGTTATACCCGCAAGCGATACGTGGTAATTAATTCTATTTACAGTTTAATTTTTACGTCAGCAATAATATCACTAGTAGAGCCTCCGTACTCAGTCGTTTCGATGATGGACTTTGGTTGGCAAAAACCTCGGTTTGAATCCCTGTCTTAGATAGGGTTCAAACCGAATTTCGTACAAAAAGTTAGTTTCTTCCTGAAACTCGAATTTTGGATTCAGAAAAGTCGACCACGAAAACAGAAGCAATTTACATACAAAATATCCTTCTAAGCATAGGGTTAATCATCCTATCCTGGTGTAATTAAGCAATAGGTGTAATTAAGCACCTGGAAGATTTTATGGCCCTACCAGAACGACAAGAAGAAGAATGTATTACTAAAAGAAAATATTAGACAGAGCAGACCTCGTACATACGCATGTATTAAATAAATCAAATATAATAGGACGAATCGGAGGACAAATAATAGAACTGGTTTTACATGTTATTTTAAATATAAAAAATGTAGTACAGAACATTACGCTAAGTTAATAAAATTAATACTATATAAAGCTATGTTATAAAACTATTAAATATTAAACTTTTGTAAATTAAAATATTTAAATATATTTTATACTGAACTTTATAAATCAATATAGTATAATTTTTTTTTAGTATTTGTTAATGCAAAATAAGAATAAGAAATCTTCCAACACCCATATTATATTCAAATGCTCTCTTTATAGTAAGGCTAAAAAGTAAAAATCTGTTTCAACTGAATTGATTCATTCAATCCAATACCCTTGGAGGGTAATGGATGGCAATGCTGTAGCCAATGAAGTCCTAACTGAGGCTCGACTATTGCTGTTATCCTCCTGCCATGATCAGAGCTTTAATTGCTCAATAACACTTTATTCCTACACTGTCATCTACAGATAACGGGGAAGATGAAAAGCATTCTTGCTTCGCCCCTTTAAGCCAGTCCTTATAAGGACTATAAGGATCTGTTTCAATTCATTGTGGTGGCCAGGCCAAGAATAGCCCCATTGCAAATCCAAGCTATGTCGTAAGAGGCGACTAAATGGACGATGAGTTTCGAGAGTTTGAGTTTCGCTCTCTTAAGGTTTTTGCCTTGAGGGAGCAATATGAGTCTTCGGGAAGGGTGTTCTCTGGCACGACCCGGTGAGGGACTTTGTCGGTGGAAGTCTTTCCCTGGAATATGAACGGCTCTGATAGGTGGTGGGGAAGCCCATCACTGAGTAGAGCTGAGTTAGACGGTCTTTCGGCCACTATGCAGTAGTCTAGGGATCGTCCTAACTAAGTTGTTTAGTTGGCTTTACTTAATTATCGCCACTGGACGCTGAGTTTTGCTCTCTCAGGTTTCTTCCGGAATTTTGCTCCCGGTGAGGGCGGCTTGATTTCGGGGGGTAATTGGATTAAAAATAAATAAATAAAAAACAAAAATTATGATGAATAAATACATAAACCAAAGAACTGTCAAAGTTGAAAACCACGAAATAGAACAAGTTACTTCATATGTATATTTGGGCCAATTGTTATCCTTTGAGGAATGCCAAAGAAAAGAGATTGAACGAAGAATTCACCTTGGATGGATGGCTTATGGGAAAATGAGAGACATATTCAGAAGTGACGAGTTTTGCCTTCTCAGGTTTCTTCTGGAATTTTGCTCCCGATAAGGGTGGGCTTGATTTCGGGGGGTTTGCCCTGGGAGATCATTTTGAGTCTCTGGGGAGGGCGTTCTCTGGCATGGCCCGTGAGGGGCCTTGTCGGTGAATGCTTCTCCCTGGAATATGAGCGATTTTGCTCGGTGGGGGGGGACGTCACTGAGTGGAACCAACGCTGAGTTGGACGGTCTTTCGGCAACTCGTAGGTAGTGGTCCGGAGGATCGTCTTAATTTTTTAGAAAAGGCTTTACTTACATACCAGCCCCACTGTAGCCCATGCATGTCGTACGAGGCGACTAAAATGAGTACCCAGGGAGGGTAATGGGTGGCAGTGCTGTAGCGAATGAAGTTTTATCTGAGGCTCAACTATTGCTGTTATCCTCCTGTCATGATCAGAGCTTATAGCCCTGTATTACCCCATCCATACATTTTCTTCTACAGATAACGAGGAATATGAAAAGAATTCTTGCTTCACCCATCTAGCCAAAAAAAAAAAAAAAAAAAAAAATCTCCTTCATTAGGTAAGGAAATCTGATTTTATTTTTAGTAACGCTTTAAGTTTATTTATATTTTGAAGGGCTTGTTTTTTTTTTGTTTTTTTTTTTGTAATTTCAACGAAATTAAAAAACAGAAGAAACTTCTTATGGTCGAATGGGTCGTTCCAATTATGTAAATAATATTGAGCGGCAAACACATGATAATTATGACCAAAATACTGAATATTGATTCCTTGTTATTTGTTGAAGTTTTTTTTTTTCTTCTAAGCTAGAGCGCCTCCATAGAAGGCCGTGGCACATTTGTGCTCCGGTTTGAAAAATTGCGATCGAATTCATCCAGAACACGAGGAATTTTACAAAGGATTTTAAAAAAATTGTCTACATATTTATAATTGCATTTTTTTTTTCGTATGCTAAAGCAGTGTTTTCAAACTACGAGGCACTTTCTTTGAGATAATGCATCTAGATTAAGGATTTAAGAAAAAATATCCAAATAACTTTCATTCGGAATTTGTAATGTCGTATTGGGTACATTTTTGTTCGCTGCAAAATGTACTTTTATTAGTTTGTGTGTGATATATATTTCTGATATGTTATTTAAATTAAATTTTTCTTTTAAGAAAAAAGGAAGTAGCTTGATTCACTTTTAATATAACTATAAGTAGTACTGTATACTTTTAGTCATGTGTAGTATTGTGTACACTTATTCCTCTCAAAATGCTCAGTATTCATAATATACATATTTTCTTTGATATGTTACATTTTCCGGTTTTTTTCCTTCACTTGCAATTTTTCTTCCATAACCCAAAAGGAACAGGATTCTAATTTCTAAAATAATGACTACATATACAATAATCATATTTTTTTAAAATTTACATTTATAATAAAAATTAGATGGTGTATGAATTTTATAAATAATAAATGTGACTAAGAAGATATAAATAGATCTTTTTTATTTTATGAAATTATAGCGAATTAAATTACTACATATTTCATAGAAATGGTTAAATTTTTCTTTGATAAAAAAGTAAGAGTGTTAGATTTTTTTATTTAATTTTTTCTAACATCACCATTTTAGTTATGAACATCAAAATCCAACATTACTTGTGTGAATTACGTTACGAACACAGTTGTTTCTTCAGAAACGTTTCCCTAAAAATATTCCAAATATTAATAATTTTTCCTTTATTCAAATAACAAATAGGTTTAGTAACAAGAAGCTTTGCTACCTTAGTCCAAAATGCACTCATGCATTTTAAATAAATGCACTCATGCATTTTAAATAAATACGTAAATATTTATTAATATGCGCATAAATATGCGCATATTAATAAATGCTGGAATATTATTGGGAAAATGCTGCCCTTGCTATTATGACAGTAACGGCCTCTAGTAGCAATTTAGCATAAAATCGAAGCCCATCATACAATTCTACTAATATTATAGCAGAAGACCAGATTGTATGTAAATACGAACTAAAAGTGACTAATTATTAGATCAAAAGTATTTTGTTATTATTTATCTGGCAAATGGGGAAAGAAAAGCGTAAATAGCTTACGATATACATCAATACGTTTTGTGAAGTCTAATAATTAGCAAATTTTCGTAATATTTGTTCATTCGTGTTACTGACATTGCGAAGTAAGATATCCAATGAGCATTTGTATTAAACTACTGCTTAATATGATTAGCGAGAAATATGCCGAAGGCCGTAGACTACGGGCTGAATGCCAATGATTTAGAAATCGACAACCTCAACTTTCCAGGCAGCTATAATAATAATAACCCGTTTTAAACAAAGTAATTAAGGAGTTGCAGTCTAAGCTGTCTTATCGCATCCGTAGGCAATCACCTTTCTTTAATGTCTACTTCTGTTCCCCGTCTGTTCATACCCTTCCGTGTTCGTCTATCCGTTTTCGTAAAAAATCCTTTGTAGCCGTTAACCACTTCCTGAATATCTTGGTCACTAATAATAGTTCTGAGTTATCTTTATGTTACCGGTCTGCACAACTTTCTAGATTATCAACGTCCAGTTTCTCCATCTGATTCCTCCCCTCCTCTGTTCCCTCCGCTTCTAGACAGGTATGTGGGAATATTACTTTCAGAAAATCTCCACACAAAACTTTCTTAACGGCAAACAACTGACCCGGTTGTTGACACTGACGGCTAAGCCTACTCGGAGAGAGCCAAAGAGAGAATATCACATATAAAGGATAGAACGATGTAAAGGAAAAAGTTTCTAAATTAATATGGGAGTGGTGAAGAAATTCGTGAGGCTATAGATGGATTTTGGGGATCTTTCCTTTAATAATAAACAAAGTTAACATCTGTGAATGCAAATGCAATATCCTTTTCCTTAATAATGTGGACCATATAGATTAAGGTTTGTGGACCATACAGTTTATAAATGAGAGCAAATAGTGTAAAAACCCTGTCTTAAACCTGATTTAATTCGAACAATTTTCCTGTACATTTTTCAGTTTTAATTACAGATTTGCAATAAGTTTTGATATCCGTTTCTAAATTAAGAAACTTTAAACAGATGCTTATTTATATTCTCTTGGTTTCTTGACTACTATCGGAAGATAAAAATGTGGTCCTTTGCATTCGTATTTAGTCTAAACCCGTCTTATTGCTGTCTTAACTTCAACACTTTTTTCTTTAACTTTTCTCAAGTGTTTGTATAAATCTTTCCGGAAACTCAATCCGTATAATACCTCTATAATTCTCATACAGTTTTATTTCCCATTTTAATTGATGCTAAGAGTTCTATATTCCATTCAACTTTCTGACCCAATCTTCCACAGTATGGCGAGTATTCAACCTTTATACATTTCAGCATTTCAGGTCGAATATCATCAACTCCAGCACCTTTTCTTTTTTTCATATTTCGGTGAGTTTTATTTACACTCCAGTACTGTCTGGAGTGTAAATAAAATGTGAGAGGTAGACACAGCATTTTCAGACAGGTTTGGTACTCCAGTTTCGTATGTAAGAGCAGTATTCTAGGCTAGAGTGATTTGGAATTCGTACAGTTAGATGTTATACAGTGTGAGAAGTAATATTATGAGAGAAAAACAGACACCTAGTTTTTTACCATGTCCTACAACTCCTAGTGTTGTATGACATGGATGTGATGTGCTTATGCAGGGGAAACAAGACAGTCCAAGAAATATCGTGTAGAGTTCTCAACATTATCCATGGTGTGATGAGATAGTATGCGGTCTTTTTTACATAAATAAGGTTGGATCGTATTTCAGTGGAGTTGAAGAGATTGACTCCTCCCAGTTGAGATATGTCAGTTATGGAAGAGCTTGTAAATCTTGAACATGTGAAAGATGTCGTTGCTCTGTATATACATTGAGCCATTGAATTAGGGATAGAAGACGATATGCAAATTCTGTACCACAAAGCCTGCATTTGCGTGCATGCGTGGCCGAAACTGTGGTTATACTTAGCTGTCAGCATTGGCTTCCCCAAGCGTTCGTCGTGAGAAGTGTTGTTTTTTGAGGAAACTCACAAGAATTCCGAAAGAGTGTTCCGGGAATATGAAAATTCCGACAAAAAATCACCTAGACAAATTTCAAAGGATAACCAGCCTTGAATGATTGTTGACTTCGCCGTCTGACTCACATCGTACGAACCGATAAGTGGTCAGATATTATCTCAAATCACCTCTCATCTGAACGAAGGTTCCAGCAAGAAAGTCAGTGCAAGGACCATGCAACGTTCACTTCGCTATCTTGGCTTTAGGAACCATCAACCTAAGAAAGTCCCACTTCTGACGCCGACACCAGGCTAATCGCCTTGCCTAGGCTAAAGAACATCGAAATTGAACGATTGAAAATTGTCGACGTGTAGCTGTTGAATCGCGATTTAAACTTCATAGCGCCAATGGGAGTCTGAGGATATGGCGCCAGCCCTATAAAGCCATGGGTCCTGCATGTCGCTCTTAACTGTACAAGATACTTGTTGCTCAGTAATGAGCTTGAGTGTCTTAAGTTGAATGCCATTGGGAACTTTGGTACATGTACCGACGACGCTCAATGCATCCCGATACCTGGAACTCATGGCCGACCATTTACATCCATTTATGTCCATCATGTATCCCAATAGAGATGACGTCTACCAACAAGAAAACTATTCGTCTCTCTCTCTCTCTCTTTTATTTAGTCTACAGTTCACCTTCCTCCCTACTAGAAGAAACGGTTGTTGCATTTAGCATCACCAGGCGTAAATGTTAAATATCGAAATTTAACATTTAATGGTATCCAATGAGTTTTTCATACGAAAAACTCTTTGGATACCATCGAGTGACTCTGAAATATATCCATTATTAAAATTTTAATATTCAGTGCTTCTGTTTTTTTTTTTTTTTTCATTGAAGCCATCTCTGGATGTCACCGTCTAGACTGTATAGTATGATCGATCATAATCCAAACTTCTTGGTTGAAGTTGTTTATAGCTTCCACTTCTGTGCTTCATAGAACGAATGGGAGACAAGAAAGACAGTGTATGCAACCTTTCATCAATCAATTCTAGCAGGAAAAGCTAAGTTCGATCGGCTTAGAAGCATCGTTACTAGTCACCGAACCTTAAGATCCAGCTACTGGAGTCGAGGATATGATTTAAAATCAGCGTCAGTATTTTCACTCATAGCCTATCAGTTACAACTCATGGACTTTGATGCTGTTCAATGTCAGCGACTTTGTATTTATTTTTGTAGTTGTTGTGTTTACCTGAAAATGATAAGCAGTAAATAATGTCGAAAATGAAAGGATTAATTACGCATTAAAATAGGCGATTAAAACTATGTAGTTCTTATATCAACGAATAAGTAACTAATCTACTTTTATGGGATTCTTGTGACGTTGCGATGGATGAGAATTATAACCTTCCACTCACCGAAAAAGCATAAAAACGTGCTTTAGATTTTCAACGTTTTATGGTTGGGATTATCATAAAACAAAAATAGAAAACTATTTTTAAAAAGATGCCATTCTGAGTTTTCATTAGCATGAAATTTAAATATATTGTGCAGTGCGGTGCAATTTCTAGGTCGTTTATTTTCTTAGTTTCAATAAATTTTAAACATCATAGCCCATAACACGCGCTTGTAAATACACAACTCCAGTGCTCTATTCTTGAATAAATATTGACGTTTATTTTTCGCAAAGTGTATTGCTCCGCGAAATCCAGTTCATCGCACTTTGACCTTCAGACCACATAACCTCGTAGTTTCCGTGAAACTTGCCTGCGGAATGAAAAACGACTCAGCATCCTAAATAGGAGTCGGTCTGAGCTTGTCCGGGTAACTCATTTTCTGCGTTGCCTTGCTAGGACAAAGGAAACACTAAAAATGCTTTTCATTTTAAAATGTCGAGCTGTCACAGCGACAGCTCGAAAAAAAAAAAAAGTAGTGGAGGATTTCAAAATTAGTTTTAGAGATCCTTCAACACTTACTTTTTTCTTTTTTTTTTCCTTTATAATTAACTTAAAGCATTGCAATGACATACGGGCAATGAATTCATACTACCGTCCAATGAACTCAATCGAGTGATATTGTTTATATCTTCCTTCCTATTTACAGAAAGTTATCACCTAGATTTATTTCTATCTTATTTAGATTGATTTATATAATATAATTGAGAAAAAAAATTGTTTTCTAAAAATGTTAATAATACAGTGAAAAAAAAATTTTTTAAATGTTTTTTAAATATTTAATATTGAAACACCATTTTAAATTTTATAAATATAATCTTATAATAACAGAATATGATATTTCGTGTGTGGAAAATCGACCGTGAGATTTCTAATGTTTTAGAAATGGTGGCCGGGATAAGAATAGTCCCATGTCGTACGAGGCGACTAAAATGGGTATATTTGCATTACCCTCCCTGGCTAAATGGTTACAGCATTACCCAGGGAGGGTAATGCTGTAATCAATGAAGTTTTAACTGAGGCTTGGCTATTGCAGTTACCCTCCTGCCATGATCAGAGCTTATAGCACTATATTACCCCATCCAACCATGTTCTTCTACAGATAACGGGGAATATGAAAAGCATTCTTTCTTCACCCATCTAGCCAAAAAAAAAAAAATTCTTAAGATCGATTCACTTCGTCTCATTTTCCTTACTATATATGAATGAAAAAGGGGCAAATAGTAAAGTGGAACGAACACATGCAGCAAGAAACTTGGAACTCAAATTTCAGATGCAGGGCCAAATTATTCCAAAGGACAAGAAATAACTAAGGTTAAACTATTTGAAGATAATATAATATTCTTTTCAAATAATAGAAAATTACAAGAATGTTTTAGGAATATAATAAGCGAAACTAGGGAAACATAATAAAATAAGTTTACAAAAATGAATTTCAGTTATTGTTGTTGTATTACAAAGGAAATAATTTTACTGATAACAGGAAGTCACAAAAATAAAACAGGAAAAAATTGATATTCTCTGATTTTACTCTTCTCGGTAAATTTTATATTTATTTTGGCAATTCAGAACGCACCTTGAACATCCTCTGTTTCGAGACTTGATAGACAGTCTTCTCTTCTTTGATATCACTGACTTTCCTTTCTATTCATTAAGTATTTTTATCTTCATTACCAGCAAATTCCAAATGTACCATCAGGGATGTTCAGAATATTATTATACTACATGAAAAGTTACATCAATACTAACTTCCTATCGGCAATTTTCCTCCAAATTAGTCTGTTTTCCAGGACTCCAATATTGTCATACAATATATTTCGATAAATCTACAACACTTTTTGATGAATTAATCGAAAAACATCCTGTCTTCCTCTGAGTTTTTTTACCTAATTTTTCCTCTCCCATTCTGTTTGCGAGCATACCACCTGAGATGAACTATGCTTAGACATTCCTGATTGCTAACAATGCCAAATTCCTTCCTAATACTCTTTCTCTGGCCTCTCATATCTGTGGTTTCCAGTCTTTAATCAAATGTTTTATTTCTAACCCAACTCTCAGATCCATAAGTTAAAAAAGAGTTGAACACTGTCTTGTATGCAGCTAATTTCTCTTGTTTCCATATCAACACTCTTACATTTTTTCTTCTTTTTTATTCACTATAGGTCCCCTGAACTCAGTTTCTCCAAGTTTCTTATTCCGCATTTTTCCTCAGCCTCTTCTCGAGTATGTTTGCCTAAATTTTACAGAGAAATTTTCCTATAATTTACTCGTTCAGCTTTAATCCTCTTTTTTATAGATGAGAGCTCTACTCCAATCAATGTTGTCGAATATCATCTTCTCCGTCCGTGTTTCCTTATTTCAGAATTTTTATGGCTTTTCCTACCTCAGATTTTGATATACATATTCGTCTAATTGCGTTTAGCTTAAATATTTTCTATCATTGATCTCTCATTACTCACCTCATTCACCTATCACTTCGGACATCTAGAATATCTTTATCTGTTTTTAATGTCTATCATCTCCTATTTCTACTAATTCCTTTTATGATACACTTCCCTCAATTTCTAAGCTTTTCCAATAGCCTACGGAATAATTTCCCCCATTCTTGATATTTGTTTTCTATATTCTTATCAAAATCTTCGTGTTTAAATTTCCGTAGCTGTTGCTAATATTCATGCCGAAGTTTCTGGAATAGAAAACAATTAAGAATGCAAATAAATAATTTACTAAATAAAATTAATTATTTACAGCCGACGTTTCGCCTACCTTAAAGTAGCATTATCAGAGGCAAGTTAACAATACATCATCAGTGAAGACACGAATTAAAATGACCTGAATAACAAGGGAAATCACGTGTATGTGATGCGACAGTAGCGCTCTTTGTGGTGATTACTGTAATTAATGCTGATGGGTAGACAGGGCAGTGCGCCAAAATCTATTTATAATCATACTGTCCGTTCTGTTACAGATAATCAAATTCTGTACAACTTGTGGAACACTCTCCTATTTAAATCGGGATTTGTAAACTAGCTATTATATATAAATATTATCAAATATGCAAAGAATATTTTTTAAAAATGCATAACTTCTATCGAATACAAATGATGAATCATTTGTATTTGATGAATCAAAAGTTATCACGTCTGGACTTGTTTTACAGTATTACGTTTTTCAAATCCCTTGTTTTTCTAATTGAGTGTTGCCGATTTACATGAAGTGCTAAGTTACTATGCATGATTAGAAGGGTAACTATTAAGAAAATTACGTTTGAAATATCAAATACAATATTTATTATTTTTATTATTATTTAAACTAAATATTCGTATGATCGATCGGCAGGTGTACTTCGTTAAAATTATTAAAAATGTGACACTTGAATTGATTTTTTTGCATATTTTTCCCGAAGTTAATATGTTTATAGCTTGCAGTTATGACATTTATAAACTTATGATTTGAGAATTATTAAAGGTTTGCATATTCTATGTCTAACGAAAAAAAAAAAAAAAACATCCCTTTATTTTTACTTGTCTTCCATGACTAGTTATCAGGAAGACCCTGTAAATAAATTGTAGTGTACTGAAAATTATGTGAAGTGTTTTCTGAACTTTACTTCTCGCGTTGTGCATTGTATCTAGACAAGGATTTCTCAAACTGTGTTCGGCGGAAGGTGAATTAGGTGTTCCGCGAGAAGTTCTGGAATATTTGTCAGTTTAGTTTTCTAAGCATTTTTCATGAATAAATATTTTATAGTAAAAATATTCTGAGGAGAATAATATTCGTGAATATGCCGAAAAGCTCAGACCCAGAACACCTAATAACCTCTGTGTATCGTTAATTTTCACACATCGAAACCTTTCAACATTTGGGAAAGGGAATGCCGCTGTTTATGACGGGTCATAAAAATTGCCTGCAAGCGGATTATAACAATGGGTGGCATATCCTCTGTTTTCAAAACTGAAGGAAATGGCATCTGTGTAGCAAATGTCAGTGACCAAGCAGCATATTTTTAAACATGGAAATATTAATGAATTATCGTTATTTTTCACACATTGAAATCTTTCAACAATCGGGAACGAGAATACCGCCGTTTATGACCGATCATAAAAATTGCCTGCAAGCCGATTACAACAATGGGCGGCGTATCCTCTGTTCTCAAAACTGAACGAAATAACATCTATGTTGCAAATGTCAGTGACCAATCAGCAAGGAAGTATAAAGAAAATTTTTCCACTGAAAGTGAAGATCAAGGTAGTCTGTATCCGGTTCTCAAATCTATTACTACTCAATACTTTCTTCGCAAGTTCGTATTGTAGTGTGTAAGTGCTTGTTCTTAAACCGGATTGCCGTGATTTTTTTTTAAAGTAATTGGAATACAGAGTTAAAATTAATATGAATAAATGACAAGGCACTTTGTTTAATTTTGGTATTAAGAAATCTCTTATTGAAGGTGTTTATGACGGAGCAGATAGTGAGTCATCCACCTCAAGCCTACAAAGATCTCCAGGATGTACAAAAGGAGGGGATAACTACCAGCACACAGGAGAAAAAGTCTGCATTCACTCGTAAGTACTTATAATAATATTAAAATATATTTAGTGATCAGAATGGGATATGATCACCAAATAAATATCACTTATTTGGTGATCATATCCCATTCATTGAAAATCAGAACAAATTAATTTAATGATGTTTGCCTGAAGAAATTACGACATGCTACAAGATTCCATTAGTTCAGTGATTGATAACTAATTTAAATGTAATTTATATTTGTCAACATGCCACACCGTATACATTAGTGTACTAATACTCTTTACGATTATGCCATAATTAATTATTAATACTTATGTTAATGTATGAACTTTAAAAATTTTTTGAAAACTATTTACGAGTAAATTTGTTTGGACCGGGCCCTCGGGAAAAAAGAAATCAACTAACGCCTTTTTATTCCCGTATATAGGGAGTAGGCGAGGCGGCTTTTTAAAAAAGAATTCTTCTTACTCTTTTAACTAATTTTATAATTAATATCTGATTTATTTCGAACTGCTTAATTTTTGTTAACATTTTATCAAATGATTCTTATTGCAATTGCTTTTACATTATTTGACACGGTTTTTAGTACTTTTCTTACAAGTATTGTTACAATTCATATTTAAGTTTGTGTGTTGCACTCTTTTTTTTACAATTTTGCATTATTCATTTACTTTTATATTATTCGACATTTTTTATTTATAATCTTATTGTTTTTCATACTAAAGTTATCTTTACAACACAATTCTATTTGTTTTTATTATAGCTGTGACAAATATTGGAATTTGAATATTATTGAAAAAATACCCATAGATTCTTGTTTAAAGACAGGAACTTTAACACAAGGAGGAGCAACTACTTCTGCTGACACATCTATTCGTATGATTGGAGAAGATATGGAATTGCAAACTGTGGTGTTTTCAAAAGCTAATATTAAAGAACAAGAGTCATCTAAGAACAGACCAAAACGGGAGTAAGATGAAAGTTAAATTATGGATTTACGTGTATTGACAATACACATGCTCATGATGCAATGTGTGCTTTATGTAATAAAATACTAGTAAACAGTTCTTTGGCTCCAGCTAAACTTCGTAGGCACTTCGAAACGAAACACATTGATTACAAAAGAAAAGATATACATTTTTTTAAGAGACGACGTGACTCGCTAGAAAAATCTAAACTTCAAACGGCTACAATTGCTACAACTGAAAATGCAACAGAAGTGTCTTTTTGCGTGAGTTACCGCATTGCACTTCATGGTGAAGCTCATACAATTAGTGAGACGCTCATTAAGTCTTGTGTGAAAGACATTGTATCATGCATGTTAAACGAGCAGGTTGCTAAAAAATAGATGCAATACAATTATCAAATAATACTGTTTCACGCCGCATCAAAGATCTTTCTACTGACATAGAAAAAGAGCTAATTCATCGATTTAGACTGCAGTGAATATTCATTGCAAATGGATGAATCTACAGATGTTGCAGGACTCGCTGTATTACTAGTGTTTGTTCGTTACATATTTGATAAAAGTATTGAAGATTTACTCATGTGCGAATATCTACAAGAAAAAACTACAGGAGAAAATATATTCAACTGTATTAATAAGTATATTACAAAACAGGAAATCGGTTGGGAGAAGTGTATTGATATTTGTACAGATGGTGCTCAAGCAATGGTAGGAAAGATGAAGGGAGGTGTAACACGTATCCTGCAAGTAGCTACAAGAGCCACCAAAAGTCATTGTGTTTTACATAGACAAGCACTAGTAACAAAAAGAATTCCTACATATTTAAAAACTATTTTGGATGAAGCAGTAAAAATGATGAACTATGTAAAATCTCGACCACTTCAATCCAGATTATTTAAAATTTTGTGCGATGAAATGGGTAGTGCACATAACGCACTTTTATTACATACTGAAGTGAGATGGCTACCCAGAGCAAAAGCATTATTGAGGCTTTTTGAACTTCGTAGTGAGTTAATGGTCTTCTTGATGTCACATAATTTAGGACAAAATTTTATTGAATTTAAGAAATTCTTCATGGTTAATGAGTCTTGCGTATCTGGCAGATATTTTTACAAAGTGCAATGAATTTAGCTTATCATTACAAGGAAAGAATATTACAATTTTTAATACAAGAGATAAAATTGCATCTTTTGATAGGAAGTTGCAATTCTGGATTTCTACAGTTGAACAGAATAATTTTGATTGTTTTCCCACCTTGCATGAATTTTTGACTGAAATTAATTTTAAAGTAAATGAAGTAAATTCTAAAATCCAACGTAATTTTAGAACACTTGCATGACTTGCAATCAACCCTTTTGCAATATTTTCCAAAATCCAGTGAGGACAATTCCTGGGTTCTGAATCCATTTACAGTGACAGCTAAGCCAGCAGGCTTCAGCGCAAGTGACTATAAAAATCTAATTGACTTAATTAGTGACTCTGATTTAAAACAAAAATACAAGGAACTGCCAATAAATGATTTCTGGATAAATTTAACAGAAGACTACTCCAGCGTGTCAAAACTAGATATTCTTGTTTTACTTCCTTTTACGACATATTTATGCGAGGCAGGATTTTCATATTATGCTGCAACCAAATCAAAGTACAGGAACAGACTCGACGCTACACCAAATATGAGAATTCAACTTTCTAATATTGTGCCTGATATCAAAAGAATTTGTAATTCAAAGACCCCAAAACATCGGAGTCATTAAGAACTTAATTTGCAATATACGTGTTTTACTATTTTTATGTGTTTTGTTTTTACTAATTAACATTTGACAATAAATGATTGTTTTTTCTTAATGCTAAGATTTACTCATTCATTTTATTTATATTTACCTACCTTACGAAACCAGCACACAGGAGAAAAAGTCTGCATTCACTCATAATTATTTATAATAATATTATAAATTTTTGGTGATCAGAATGGGATATGTCAATGAAATCAGCACAAATTAATTTAATGATGGTTTAATTGATGTTTAATTAATAGTTAATTAATAGTTAATTATCAATCATTAATAAATAAGTATCAATTATTAATTAACAATAAAATGAGCTAAATTACCAATTAATTATTAATTAATACATTACAAAATAACCAAGGTGTTCCCTGAAAATTTCAGGATTTGTGAAGTGTTCCGTCGTAGAAAAAGTTTGAGAAATCCTGATTTAGACCATGCTGAGCAGCTTTAGAAATACATCACTGTAGCAACTATTGAAATCCAAAGTTTCGTAATCAAATGTTACCACTTATCATTTTAACAAAAAATAAATAAAAATATTAACTATGCTGTTATATAGTGTCATCTATAAAAATTTAGTGTCATCGATAAAAATATGTGTTAAAAGGAAATAAATTAAAGGCCATTTGGCTATTGGATAAAACACGTTTTTATTATCTCACATATTATAATACCAAAAGATTTCTAATAATCTTTTATTCTATATAATTATAAAGTATTATTTATGTAAAATATTACTTAATAAATGATAATTTCAATTCTCTGGAATTTTTAATGAAATTTGAATATAACACACTTATTTATTTTATTTTATAATTATTACTTATATTTTTCAATTACACGCTTAGGATATCTCATCGGAATTTCCAAGTCCAAAGAATTTCCAATATTTCAGAATTTTTAAGTATTCCTGTAGTACTTACTCATTTTAATAATTTGATTATTAATTTAATTGGGTATCGAGAGAGAAACGGATAAGTTGGGGATAGGTCACTATTTCATATATTAAATATTAAAAATAGCAAAGCTATTGACTGGAGTCAATAGTTTTGCTATTTTTATCAAGGCCAACACACACATAAGAATATAAAGGTGACACGAACGTGCTAAAGACTGCTTGTTGAAGTCAGAGCCACATTGTTGCATTGGAGAAGATGCTAAAAATTGCGTTGTTTACAAAGTCTGCAACTACTCTACATTCACTGATTATTTTTTTACGATCTAACAGGCTTGTTTTATCTCTTTTGTTTTTGTCAAAAAAAAAACTACTTCGACTTTTACCATCACAGAGAATTTTGTGAACTTCAGGTTGATTCCTCAATGGGAAGTTACAATGCTAATGAAAGTTTGGAAGTCCAATTAAATCGACACTATTTCTTACTGTACTTCAAAAGAAAGAAGGTATAAAAGAGTTTTTGCTTTTTTTGGAGAATTTCTTCTATGATCTGAGTGGCTGCACTGTGCGCTATTTTATTGAAAAGAAATCAATGTTTCGATCTTGCCTCTGGTGGCAGAAAAAAGAACTATATTTTTGAAAGAAAAAAAAAGCATTTAATAACAGTGAGTGTATCTTTTGTTGATTTCGGTCTTGATTTATATCCTTTATATTGGTCTTATTCCTCTATCCATTCTAATTCCTTCAGTCGTTCTATATTTTACGACTTCTTTCAAGTTTCTATTCCATTATTTTCTTGACCAACTCTCTCTTCTTGTTTACACTGAATATTTCTCTCACATTTCACTCTTTTGTTTGAATGTCTTGATTAATTCTTTTGTTTTCAGTCTATTTTCAATACAACTTTTCCCAGATATTTATACTACTTCATGTTAAAACTATTCAAAATATATTGAGAAATCTTGTCATCCGTTTAGTGATCATTTGTTTCTTATTTTAAAGGCATTCTTCTTTATCGTAATATAAATTGTGTTGCTTTGTCTGAATCTTATTTAACACCTGATATATTTTTTATTGATATCACGTCCTAATCGTCCGTGCGGTTAGCCTAGTGGCCTTGTGCCACGCGACCATATCGAACTTAGCACACGTCTTACCAGGGGAAGGAGTATCCTAGGTTCGATTCCCGTCGGTGATGTGAGAAGCTTAAGGATCTGCGTTAGTCAAGTTAGCCCGACGTGGCCATCAGGTTTTTTTCCCCCAGTTTAGCTGGGATTTTTCATCCCACAAGCAGGCAAACCAGCCCCGTGAACATACAGGATGCAGTCATAGGATAGTACACGGGAAACATCTTGCTCATAGTCATTTCCCTAGTAGGTTAGCATACAGCTACTCCACCAGCCGTATGGCTTAGGGAATAGAACGACCTAATCATATGCTTATTTTGTCAAATCAACCAATGCCAAATAAGTTTCATTTTTTTCATTTCTCAATTATTCTTCTCATAAACCACACGAATTCTCTATCACTAAAACTTTGTTCTTTCCCATTACGGTTTTAATTTTTATCCACACCTTTATTGACGATGCAGAGTCTTCCTTAGATGATATTATATTTATTTCTCGCTAATTATGACCTCCGAATTTCAGAGAACTTTTTTTTAAAAAAAAGTATCGAAGTTATGGAAATTAATTTCCAAGTCCTCAAAACTTATCTTCTCCTCCTATCAGATACAAATGAAATTTATATGTCAATTTTCAATTACACATTTAGAATATTTCATCGAAATTTTGTCCAAAAGATTTATAATTTTTCATACTGTTTAGAGTTCACACTGTTTTAGACAATGATATAGAACGACATGTGCTGGCTATTCACTATTCACTGATAATTTATCGAAAAACAACTGTGAATTAGGGAGAAAAAGAATTTTGTGAAATAAATATAAATAACCATAATTTATCTATACATATATTTGCATATTTTAATATATTTAAATAAGAAAAATAAATAAATACTGTATTAAGTTTTGTCTTTACTTTATCCAGATGATATATTCGTTGTTGGCCTGTCGTCGATTTATATACTACAGACCATCTGAATCTAACCTGAATAACCGATGAATAAATTTGGCGTTATCAACTTCATATTCCAGTTCAATAATTTCATTATCCATATTTCTCCATTATATTAAGAGTTTAGAATTCATTATTACAATAACAAAAGAAGGCTATACCTCTTTTTGAAGGCTGTAACACGATAAAATGTAATTATTACATTTTATTTTCGTGCTTATTTTAACTTTATCTGGAAAACGTTTTTAACTAAGAAAAGAGGTATAATTACCCTAATCATCTACTTTATTCCTTCCCATTTGTTTGTCAATATCGATACACAATATGGGGAAAAAAATCGCAAAACTTCTCATAGAGATTAGCAAATCTGTTAAACACAAATAAGTCATTAATATACAATTATTATGGTTACTTTAATCTCTGTGTGACAACTGATACAAAAACTTCTTCCATTAGGAAAGTTACATGATGATGATGTCCTTATTCTCCATTCCTTTACATTATGAATGTTTCGTAACATTCATAAACAGAAAAATGAACTCTGCACTCTGTTTGACACGTATTACTCAAAAACTAAACTAGCAAGAAAATTACTTTGTAATAATTTCAGCAAACAATTGAAACTACTTCTTTGCACATGCGTAGTTGCTGTGGTAAAAAAAATATAGGTCGCTATAATACATTCATCTCTTGGATTTTTTTCTTTTATAACCTAACTTTATGACCGTTCTCTCACATGATAACTATAGTGTGTAAGGGGGGCATACACATGTGCGTGTCATTAATTCCACTAACATTAGGATGCTTAATAAGCAATCGTATTACGCAGGAAACAGTCGACAACCATAACAAATAACACTAAATAATTTATCTTCGTGCCATTAATTTTATGTCCAAGAAAACTTTCGATATTAACAAGGCGGTGTCTTAAGAACAGCATTGTTTTATAAGATCATTGAATAATTTAAACTTAAGTGCTTTGGTTAGTCATCAAGAAATATATTACATGGAAAAAAAACTGTTACTGTTACATTAATGATGTAGCTTGACCTGGTAAGGATACACTAGGAATTTATACATATACACGATTTTTATAGTCTACAAATCTTGCGATTGTTTAATGCTATGTTCTTGATAAAAATTTTATCACATAAAAAATAATAATGTCGTCCGAATTCTTCTACAGCTAGCAAGAAAAGAAAAACATTGACTTTGGAAACAAAACTCAACATTATTAAGGATTTTGAAAGCGGAATGAAAATTTGTGAGCTAGCAAAGAAGTTCGATCTACAGGAATCCACAGTAAGAACAATCATAAAAGATAAAGAAAGAATTCTCGCTGCTGTGAAAAATGCCCAATCACTGAATTCAAGCAAGATTCGTGAACGTCATGGGATTATTGGTGAGATGGAATCGATGCTTAAATTATGGTGTGAGAATCAATTGAGAGTAAAAAATTGTCTAGTTGATCAAACGACAATATGTAGCGAAGCCAAGTTGATTTTTGAGAGGCTAAAAGTAGAAGCTGGAGAAGCGGACAAAGAAGAAAATTTCGTGGCCAGTAATGGTTCGTTCAACTGATTTAAAAATCGCTGTAACTGGCACAGCATCGCGGAGAGTGGAGAGGCGGCAAGCGCCGATAAAGAAGCTACGTCTTCTTTTCCTGAGACACTTAAGGCTATCATCGAGGAAGGCAGCTATAGCAGTCAAACCATACTTAATGTAGACGAGACCGGTTTGTTCTGGAAAAAGATGCCTAAGAGAACTTTCATCGCATGTGAAGAAAAAAAGTTTCCTGGTTTTAAGGCTTCCGAAGACCGGTTGACTGTAATGCTTGGTGGAAATGCAGCTGGTGATTGCAAGTTAAAACCTCTCTTAATTTATCGCTCCGAAAATCCAAGAGCTCTAAAAAAAAAAATCTAAAGCTGGCTTGCCAGTGATTTGGAAGTCAAATTCTAAAGCTTGGGTGACAGCTTCTATTTTTGAAGACTGGTTTGGTCACCACTTCATACCTGAAGTTGAACGTTATTGCCAGTTAAAAAAAATTCCGTTTAAAGTTATGCTCATTATTGATAATGCACCTGGTCAACCTCCTGCAACTTTAATTGATTTTGATCCACGTGTAAAAGTTGTTTTCTTGCCTCCAAATACAACCAGCTCACTTCAACCGATGGACCAAGGAGTCATCAAAACATGTAAAGCGTACTACACACGGCGTTCGTTTGCAAGTCCGAATGAAGCTATGAGGCAAAATGAGCAACTGTCTGTTAACGAGTTTTGGAAACAGTTTAATGTTCTAGATGCTGTAAAGATTATCGGAGATTCTTGGGGTGAAAGTTCCCAAAAAACCTTGAATGGTGTCTGGAAAAAACTTTGTCCATCCTTTTTTAAATGTGAAACGGAAATGTTACAAGAAACTGATCAAGTTGCTGAGGCAATAGAAGAAGTTGTCAACCTTACCAGGCAATTAGATTTAGAAGTCGACAGTGAAGATGTCAGCGAGCTGTTAGACTCACATAGACTCACAAGGAGCTTACAATCGACGAGCTCATAGAGATGCGTGAGCGAAGCGCTACTGAAGAGACCGAAACCTCAGATCCAGTTCTACCAGAAAAGCACAACAATTGCAAAATTAACAGACTCTCAGCTTAATTAAGAAAGGTTTACAGATTTTGGAGGACATAGATTCTAACGAGGAACGAATTGTAGTCACAAGGCAAGGAATTCAAAAAAAAAAAAAAAAATTGGCTTGCTATGAAGAAATTTTGCGTGACAAGAAAAAGACATTATGCCGTCAGACGAATCTATTAGATTTTATTAATTCATCGACATCGAAATGATTTTCTTTTTTTTTATGTACGAAAAATGACAATTATGATTATACAGTATATCTTAATATCTAGGTATTTCTGTAAACATTTGGTCCCAATTAACTAATATTTTGTCTGTTTTTATGTATAAATTATAAGTAAATTCGACTTACGCGCTTTTTGTTGGTCCCACCTACCGCGTAACTTCGGGATTTTACTGTATATATAAAACTACTCGCATGTACTAAAGATCGAATAACTCGGAAACCTGCCGGAAAATCACCTAGAAAAGAAAACGCTTCGCTAATAGGCGACTAAAATCGAAACTTAGAATGGAATTTCTTCTGCAGGTCTAGCGTTATGGACGCAAACGCCATTTCAACAGAAATACACAGGTATTCGTAACTTAAATTAACAATTAAAAAACCTATAACACATTTAAATGGTACATGTGCGCTAAATGACGGTGACAAAACTGGTTGTGAAAAAAAAATGCCTTTGTCCTGCTTCCTCTAAATGTCATGCGCATTTGCACAATTATTAATTATTCATTTAATGGCATATTGTTTTTCACGGCTATAAATTGGCGTTTAAGTACGTCACATTGAACACCAGCAAGTGATAATAACTATTGGGGGGAAAGTAAAATGAGAATATAATGAAAATAAAGTAATTGATATTTTTATTATTCATGAGTTTGTGAAAATAAACTGCAATCACTGAATGCAACTTATATTTTAAACGATGACAAATATGGAACAACAGCACTCTTGTTTACAAAGTAATGTTTAATAACATTTATTAGATATTTTATTAGCTTGCAATTATCTTGGATCACTTTCAAATTCAGAATGAGGCTAAGACTTCATTTTTTGCAGTTTTTTTTTTTTCTCTTGACGACAATTAATTCAACCGTGACTCATCGTCCTACATTAGCCAAAAGATCTATGACAGGGTTGACTCTCCCGGTATTCAGTATTTCATTATGTCTCGTAGCACTAGTAGTCATCAAGTCATTGATGAGAGTGAACTAACAGTTGCCTTGTTATATTCAATAACATTTGGGTTTTCTAAAAGTGCAAAAATAATCCTACTATCAAGAACTATTTCGTATATCAGTGTAGGCAATTTGCTCTAATCAGTGTGGAATTTTTACACGATCTATTTGTTTATCTTAATAAACGAGCAGTTCTGTGCTATTCGGTGTCTCTGTTTTCTCTGTTCATAATTCTTTCGATTCTCGCCTTCATAGGAGATGAAATACCGGGGATTATTTCGAATCTTTCCATATCTAGATGACTATTTAACTTAATGTGCAGCGGTTCTGGTTTCCAGGGTAGATTATCTAAGCAAATTCTAGACATTTTTGACGGCGTTTTCTGGTCGGCATTCTTCTTTGACTCCAGATCTATTAGCAGTTCTTCATTCTGCAGTCTGTAAAGTTTGAATAGGATTAGTTAGTACAGTGTGGGGGGAGGGAAGGAGTAGAGGATCTCGTATGAAAATTATAATTAGCAACGCTTCCGTTAAAAGTGACATAATATCATTTATACTTACTTTTAACTTACCCTCCATACTTGTAACGTATAATTCCACGTTTTAACAGTATAAAAAATTTCTAAAATTCTAGAAACATAACAAAGTTCTATGTTAGGTTCACTTTATGATGTTAGATGATTTTAATCTGTCGCTTCTTGTTCCGGCATTGGTCACCTCAAGGTGACTAATGCTGGTTAACATGGCGCCATATGGTTCATTCGCACCGGAAATCCTACTGTATAATAACATTAAAATCGTAGTAGGAAAAAAGGGTTTGCAGAAATATTCCTCAGCAAATAACGCAATTAATTAGTTATAATTATTACAGAATTACGCTCGCGTAACTGCAGTCTATCATGCTGAAACACAGGTGTATGATCGATTGTGAAACTTAATGGAAATTCAATGTTTTTTATTATTATGCATTATTATAAATTATCTTAATCGAATACCAATAACTGAAAGGTATCCTGCTATCGACTGCGCTATACAGGCGAAGATACTGAATATTATTATTATTACTTAAGACATCACGTTTACAAAGAAATTAATGAAATATATAACGATATTTTGAAGCTTATTTTTATTTATTAATTTATTATGTTGTAACAGCTTTTTGTGAAGGATGGAAATGCAATTAGTTGATGATGGAAGATGCTATCGGGGATCGTTAAAAAGGGAAGTAGTAATGTTTGCAGAAACATTAACTTTTCTATATGAAGCAGGAAAGTAGGTTATATCTAATTAAACATTTTAAAAAGGTTAATAATTTTGAAAAAAATTTTACCCATTATAATATTTGAAAACGCACCTTTTTATTTTTAATATAACTATTTTAATATCTTTACTATAATGAATTTTTAATTCTTTTCTCTTTTAGTTTGGAAATTCTTCATTCCCCCCCACTATACTCAGCTGTAATATTGCATGACTTATTTAATAACATGGATACTGTATTAATTTTTATATTTCTAATCCTAATTCAGGAGGTCTTCATAAAATCAATAATACCGATATTTAAAAAAATCTTAATACTTTCTAAGCCTTCCTGAATTATTAAATTTGTTTAGCAAAAATAAAGCATCTAAGATTGTAAAAGCGGCTAAGAACTGTTCAAGGTATTCTTACACGTCTTCGTTTGGAGGAAGAGGTAATTCCTTATCAAATCCAAGTTTTCCACAAAGCCAATACGTCGACTGCTTCCCTTTGCCCTAAGAAAACATATCATGAGAAATACTGGATACATCTTTAAATGTACAGTAAAATGAAATATTTTCTAAAACTTTTGCTATGCGTTATGCTTTAAGTTTGATGAAGACAATCTTGAATAACACAAAAAGCCTACATATGGACTCTGAAATATTTTGAAATTTGAAACATTTTTCAAATGGTAGAATTATGCGAAAGGACTACGACTAGAAATATTGCATTTGCAATTTCATGCAATTATCTGAACGATGGGCTTTCCATGCTGAAGGTGACTAATCCACTGAGTAAGCCAAAAAACCTAAATGAAGTGATATGCAACGCATGTAAAAGATACAGAAGAATATACATGAGTAATTTGCATCGTGTGAAGACCTGTTGAATGGTAGATCAATTTATATTGGATACTCATAATTTGCATGCCATAAATGCTTATTATACCAAACATCCGCCTTCGGAGGCACTGCTAAAACTAAACTATTCATTATAAATACTTTGTTCTGTTAATTTTGTCTAGCAGTATACTATCTTTAAGAGTATGCGTGAGTCAGTCTCTAGGAAAAAGCGACGATATTTTCGTCGAATGGAAAGACATCTTTCCAACCCAATTGGATTTTTTAATACAACCAAAGCAACTGTTTCTAGAACACCTTGAAGAAACAATTTTCACATTTGAACCCAAACCAAAAATTTGGCTACGATATGTCGACGATGTCTTTGCAGTCTGGAATCATCCCGAACATGAATTACACCTGTTTCTAGATAAAAAATAAAATAAACCTTCTTCACCCTCACACCAACTTTACGCTAGAAAAAGAATCTCCACAGGGTATTATTTGAATGTGTAAATCCTTTCTGGATTTACACATTCAAATAAAAGAAGATGGTTCCATCGCCACGTCTGTCTACGCAACCCTACATTTTCAGGTCGCTACATTCACAATTCTTCCACTCATCATTCATCTCAAAAATTTGGCATCATTAAATCACTAGTTATCAGAGCACACACATTCTGTTCCTCTGAATCTCTAAACCAAGAATTGGAAATAATCAAAAATACAGCCATACTAAATGGATACAATCTTAAAACAACTCAAAAAATCATCAGTCACTTCCCCACACATCAATCTAGACAAGAAGAAGCCCATAGGATTCCCATACCTTACGTCAAAGGTATCTCCGAACGTCTTTCAAAAATTATGAAGAAATACAATCTTGCCACTACCTACAAATCCATCAGCCAGATCTATAACTTGTTACCTACTCTTAAAGATAAACTCTCACCTCTGATGTTACCTGGCGTGTATGAGGTCCCATACTCCTGCAAGTTGTCTTACTTTGGACAGACAGGTAGATCTCTTCAGAAACGCATTTCGGAACATCAGGACCACATTGGTCTTTTCCAACTACAGAAATCTGGCCTCACTCAACACGGAGTTGAAAACACCATAAGATCCATTGGGAAAAAACAAAACGTTTACATAGATCTTTATATAAACATGAACGTTTATATAAAGGAGGTGCTGAAGCCCTACTACACAGATCAAATTTAAACCGCAACGACGTTCTTACTATTCCTAAAGTATGGGAAATTGTCATACAAAATTGTGTAAAATAATCTCTTTATATATATATATGTGTGTGTGTGTGTGTTATCTTTTTTTTTCAGTTATATTTTAATTTAATTCTGTCATGCGCCCTAACTGTATGTTATTCCTAAAATTGTTTGAATTACTGTACTGAGGATGTCCCAAGATACTTGGAATGAAATATTTGCGTATTAAAACTTATCACTGTGGTTAGTACGTATGTTTTTTAGTGACCAGTTGGATTTATTTTCAAATGAAGAGACGATAGCAGGACTCATGTGGAGATAGAAGGGGCTTTTCTTTCGAAAAACGTCCTATCGCCACACAGAACAGACAAACCGGCGAGAACAGTAATGCACACCTAATCTGACCTAGAAGTCTCAGGGTGATTTTGACATTACAAACAATTCAAGCCATTTTTAGATACTTATATCTTTTTCATAGACATATACACATCTGCTAAGCGGGCTTTTGTTTTTTAATACCAGTCTGGAATTTTCACTTTCTTGTTGGTGTCAATGCTTTTAGTTTTAAGCTGTGCAAAAGATATTTCTGTTTCTTCATTTATTAGTTATTTTATTTTTGAAGAATCACTTTATCAATTAATTGTCCTTTGGTTGTGAATTTGCGTGTTGTCTAGCGAAAAAGAAAACTCTACTTAGTTTGTCAAAAATGTACAGGGGGTTTCCAAAATATCCATATATGTGACCTTCCAAATAATTTAAATCACTTTTTGAAATCCACTTAGCGAACTTAGGTGTGGTAAACTATTCGAATGACATCAATAAGATGTATGCATCTTCGTAGTAGAGTGACAGCTCAGAAGATAACTTTGCTCTGTCACTCTGCTATGAAAAAGAACAGCGTCCCAGTTTCTGTAAAATGAAATCCTATTAGAATAATCAACAGGATTATGGATCATATTGTTGCTATTTGGCAATCATTAAATATCATATTTATCACAGATATTCGAGATCCAAAATATTTTATTAAAATTGTTTCTTTATTAATAATTGTTTGTTTGTTTAATAATTGTTTGTTTATTTAATAATTTATTTTATTAAAATCAAGGGTGGCTCAAAGACTGATGTATCCAAACATCGATGTATCAGTATCTCTGGAGTGCTGGTGAGGATTTTGGAAAAATTGGTTAGGGCTCGCATTTAGAAATGGTTGACAGAGAAACTGAACTTTGCAATGGAGAGCAGCATTGGCTTACTAAGGGAAGGTGATGTTTTAGCAATCTGCTCACATTCTATAACAAGTGAAATGGATACACCATGATACTTTTGGATTTTGCTAAGGTTTATGACAGAATACAGCATGGAAGACTGTTACATAAATTGGAGAATATGGGTTTTGATTAAAAATATATTAGCGTGGATAAGAAGATGTCTGACTGACAGATATCAAATAAGTCGTTGACATCACATGGCATAGAAGACTGTTGCATAAATTAGAGAATATAGGACTGGATTATAAAATATTGGTATGGGGGACAAAAAGATGGCTGACTGACAGATATCAAAAAGTAGTATACGGGGATGTTATTCTGCAAGCCTTGGGGTAACCATTGGTGTATTATAAGGATCAATCCTTGGTTCATTGTTATTCAGTATATACATTAATGAAATTGGGAAGGATTTGACATGGGACATAGAAGTATTTGCTGTGATGATGCAAAGATAGGTAGAGTAATCAGGAATGCTGCTGATATGCAGTACTTGCAGAATGATTTGAATAGGCTGGAATGTGGGCATGTAAAAAATGGATGTCAGTTCAACGTTAGTAAATGTAAATTTCTGCACTTTTATGTGATTGGATATCCAATGTTGTATTATATTGATGGGCTAGAAGAAACTGATGAGGCTAGGAATCTTGGAGTGTTAGTACGAGGGTGGTCTGAAAAGTTCTCGCCTAAAAATGAAAAAACGAATTTATAAGCTTTTTCAATTGCAATTCTTCATGCAAAGTTTATCCTACACGTTCTTTTGAAATGCTTATATTCTCAGCAATTTCACGCGCTCTGATTCGCCGGTCATCCAATACCATCTTGATCAATGAATTCTGGTGTTGTTACACTTTTCGAACGTCCTTCACGTGGATCATCTTCAAGGCTGGTATGGCCACGTTTAAACTCGGCAGCCATTTTTCTTAATTGTCGAAAACGAAGGAGAAGAGTGCCAATAAACTTTTATGAACTTCGAATGAATTTATGTTGGCATTAAACCTTCTTTTACAAAGAATTTTATAACCGCACGATGCTCAATTTTATTCATTTCAAGGGATGCAGACAACACTTTGACTTGCGACTGCTGTATAAAAAAACCTACTTGATAGACTGACTCGCAATTTCACGTGAATGCTTATGACAGATGTACCAACTTAGAAACAAAAAGCCTTGCCGATAATATTGCCATCAATGGTCGAGGCCGACTTTTCAGACCACCCTCGTAGATAGGAAGTTGAAGTTCAAGTGGCGTATAGCAAAGATTGCAAATACAACACAAAAGATAATTGCAATGCTGAAACGAACATTCCGCATTGCAATTGCAGTGTTAAGGATGTCGTTTTGTCTCTTTACGAGGCCTTGATAAGACCTCGCTTGGACTATTGTGCGCGGGTATGGTCGCCTGGCTTTCGTTGTGATTCTGATATATTGGGAAGAGTACAAAGGAGAGTGTTAAAAATGATATCAGGATTTTGGAATACTGATTATGAGGAGAGATTGGGGATTTGTAAACTGCAGCCACTAGCAAAGAGGAGAAAGAGGATGATATAATTGAGACTTACAAACTTCTGAAAGGGTCATACAGGATTTCAATTGATGGAATTTTTCAGTTTATAGAGGGTGGGGAAAGGACAAAGGGCATCTTGGGTGCTGAGAATGAATGTCGCTAAGAAGGGGATGAGATCTAGATTTTTCTCTGGTAGAATGGTAGGTGATTGGAATGAACAGTTATTGAAGTGAGTGCAGGTAGTGTGAATGAATTTAAGAACAGGAACGACACTGGTGCAGGTGATATGTAGCCTTTCTCGATGAGTCCCTAATCCCTGGACGTGTCTCTTAATAATAATAATAATAATATGCCACGATTTGATAGATATCTTCATCAAAGAAAACAAAAAAGTCACATCTAAAGACAAAAGTTGTCTTGAAATGACATTTTTTCTTTTGTAATGTAAGAAATCTATTTTGATCTAGCAGATAAAAGATCTATAACATAATTTTCTTAAAAACTGAAAGGGAGTGCTATTAGAAATTTGAAAGCGTATGCCTTGAAAGTATTAAAATTTAAGGTTAGTTTTAAAAAAGCTTTAAAAAGGTTAAAACAGTTATAAAAGAATATTGCTAAAAAGTGAGTTTAATTTATTGTTTTAAAAATTAAAGAAAATTTAATACCTCCAGTCTACATAGGTTTATCTTATAGCCTATAGATACAATTACCTTCATATGAATATATCCTCGTGGCTTCATAATGTATCCTCCTATCTGATTCAGCTTTCTTTCAGTTGATTCGCTAATGTGAATGCGATTAGCTGGAATACAAGGAAAATGTTAAATTGTAGTTGGATTGCAATTTCAGCACTTCAAATAATACCTTAATCTTTAATCTGGTAAAACTACAAACCAGCTAACATGGGACTTTGTAAGTCAAGTTTCTTTAATTATATTATACTTATGTAGAGTAATCAAAAATGAAATTATTATTTTAATTTAAAGTTTTTTTTTCCTTTTACAACTGATTTTTGGGGGCGGACGGAGTAAGATCCTGCTTATCAATAGCTTCCTTTGTTTTAGCATTCGTTCGGTAATAACGCTGTTTACAAATTCTTATTCCATAGCATTTAAATGCAGATCTGTAATGCGAGGAACAGTCTAGCAAAAGCACTTCCAGTCATTGTTGCATTGCTTTATTTTTAATAATTACTTGTTCATAGTTGCGTGGGACTGACTTTCTGCTTAGCAATCTATTAAACACTACCGTTTTGTCTTGATTTAGTGAGTACGTTTATTTTAAGTTTTTTTATTATACAGTTTAAAGATGTTACAAAAAAAAAGTAAATAGTTGTAAAATATCTGTTCTGGAAAAAATAAACGCCAATTCAACAACTAACATTAAAAATGTTTTCTGGTTCCGCTAAGATAAACATAATGTTTTATCAAAAATAAAGCAATGACCTGAAACAGCAGCGAAGTTGAAACATCAATAAATACAGTCGTATATTTTCATGACCAAAAATATGGAAGAGGTGGAAATGAATAGTTAAAGATATGTGAAAGTCACTGTAAGTATCTTTAGTAATAACAGATTGAGAACAAAAAAATCTCTGAAAAGAAACGCGAAGCTGTCGTAACACTCCTCTTGGAAAAGGAGTCCTGAATTTTTTTTTTGTTTTCAAACGCTGCTAAAATTAAGTTAATATATTTGTTTTTTTATCGTCTTTCGGTATTTGTTGATTTATTCTTTTCAAAGACAAGGCTGTTATTTATTACTCGAGGCAAATAATGCCACGAGGTGAATATATGTGAAGAGTGGTTGTAAAAAAAAGGATGCAAAACCCGAGTTTCTAAAAGGGAAAAAAACTATGAAACTGACTAACGTACATAAAAAATCTTAATACAGATTTTTGTTATCCTAGACAATATTCGAACCCTGACCTTTCCAACGAAGAGACATCGTCGTTACATAATAAACTATGAAGCCTCGGTATACGAAGGTGCACCAGCCGATTTTATACAGTAATAGGGTTCTTTTGCCGATAAACGACTTTTCAATTGATTCGTGCAGCTAGTTGAAAAGTCGTCGCATATTCCTCAATAAATGCCTCCTTATCGCAATTGGAAGAACGACAGTATGTTGGGTGCCTTCGATTGGAGAAGGCTTAAGTTCGATTCTCGTAGTGACGAGAGGAAGCTTTATATGGTTTTTTCAATTGAAGGTGAGTTAACCGATCTTATAAGGTATCAGGAGTTTTTTCCTCCCTAAAACTCGAGTTTTTCATACCGTGTAAAGTCAAATCAGCCTTGAGAACACACGTAATTTACAGAATAAAAATAAAAAAACACTTAGTGGTGGTAGTGGACAGTAGGTTGCGTTGTGTACAGATGATAGCGGTGTTCTGTGTAGTTGTTGGGTTAAGTAATGGAGGCGGAGAGTTGTAGAGTAGGTGTCCTCCCCTACTGAGTCCTTACTCCTTGGAGATGTCACGTAATAATAATAATAAAAGAATCAAACGTCAGCCATTCCAACCAAAGGGAATTTTTATTTCTTCTAAATACGTACCCTACAAAGGCTCGCTCACTCCAGTATAATATTTTATTAATGGCTCGGTTTAGTGATAGTTATATCCTTATAACTACAGTACTTAAGTACATTGTACTCGACAGCAAAAAAGGAACTTTTATAATAAAAGTAACCATTACCATGAATACCGTAAAGTTACTACTCATCTGCACCAATACAACTTCCAAATTATACTGTTTAAAAATCATTCCTGGGTCCGGGCATTTTTTTCCAGATTTGATTCTCATTTGATGTAAGGTTTCTTTGTGTTTTGATTTTTTCTTCATTCTTTCAAGAATAGAACTTGTACGAAACGGTAATTAAAATCCAAGCAAGAATAGCCTCACGAAGTTATCTTAAAAGAATTTCAAAGATGTAACCCAAACAAACTGAATCTTACCTCCTCCTGTGGATTCCATTCTGGAAGCAGTGTTGACGGTGTCTCCAAACAAGCAGTATCGCGGCATTGTAACTCCAACAACTCCTGCAACTACCGGACCTGTGGAAAGAGATGCGTGAGAAATTCATTTAATACAAGAAAAAAAATAAACAATATTTTGTAATCTCTCTCTCTCTCTCTCTCTCTCTCTCTCTCTCTCTCTCTCTCTCTCTCTCTCTCTCTCTCTCTCTCTCTCTCGCCCAAAGCATTTTCCCCTTTAAATCCTATTGATTTACTTCTTATCATTATTATTGTTGCCAGTTACAGTATATATATATATATATATTGGTACACGCCTAATGGAGAGCCAACTCAGCTGTCTAGGATATTAAATAACGTGATTTCGACAATGTTATGAAAATGAAATTTCTATTTATTTAAGTCTCCAATGAGTAAAAGTATGCCATGCACTTACCAGTATGAATGCCTATGCGGAGTAGCAATGGAACGTGTGGCATATGTTTGATCCGAAAATTTCCACTGACGTGTAGCAGTTCGAGTGCCATTGTAGCAATTTGCTCTGCATGATCCACTTTCTTATCTGGCAAACCTGCAACCACCATGTACGCATCGCCAATGGTCTCTACCTAAAAGATATATTCAATATGCATTTAACGACATACGTGGATTGTAAGTAGCAGAAATAATAATCAAGTACAAAGTAAAACTATACAAACTAAATTTAGTAACAGTTTGGATACACTCTCATGAGCCAAAACATTATAATTATTCAACCTCTTTCGGTCATCCAAATTGCATAGGCCTATGGTGGAGGGGTATCCTGGGGTTATCTGCCAAAGGAAGCCCAATATGCTACTAGGCAAATGGTCCTAATGTTTCGGTTCATGAATATATACTCGTCCTTGTTTCGTACCGGGACTGTATAAGTTCTTTGATTCATCGGCTTGGATTTTATGGAAGGTAGGATAACTAAGACCGTATATATAGCACTGTCCTAAAAGTTAAAGAATACGCAATTGAAAAAAGGCTTAAGAACTGTCTTCATGGCCGTAAAGCAGTCCGTATTCCAGACTTTAAACTTTAAAATGATATAAACAAGCTAATGTCCGTTACATTAAGATTACATTACTTAATGCTGAATAAATATAATCCGTTTTAGCAGCGTTAATATTCATGTTTCTGACAGATAACAGTGCGAATTTATTTATAATCTAAATAAGAAATTTTGCATGAAATGTAGAGTAGATTTTGTGTACCATTATTCCGTCGTAAACAACTGCTTTGATCTTTTTGGCCTATCAATAGTGAATCGGATTTCGCCTTCAAAGACCTCTGAAAGAATAAGTGAGATTTTCTTTACGAGAAACACTTATTGTCTGAGAGACTTTAATTGGATTATTTATTTATTTATCACGTAGATTACGTTGTTTTCAAAGAACGCGATCATTTCATTTATTGGAGGCTTTTATTGGAAAATGTGTAAGATTTTCTGCTGTTTTGGGGATCGTTATCACACCTAGCAAATTTGGAAGATCTTAGCCGTTTAAATTCTTTTCCTGTTTATCAAATTTAGTCCTGAAGGAACAGCACTATATAATGTTAGTTAATATATAATGTTAATTTTTACGAGGAGCAATTCAGTTTTAGGTCACTGATATTATTTTATTTTATGTAACTGACTTGATTGCATTCTATATAATGGGTTTGATGTTGACTGTTATAGGGAATGTTGAATGCATTTGTCGTATTCACATCTTGATTTCGTCACTCCTACTATCTGGTGTATTATCTCTGACAAGATCGTGCTGTCTGAGTTATGAGTGAAAATATCTCAGACAGCGCGATCTTGTCAGCCCTTCTGTCAATATGATTCAATAAAACCAGAAGTTCGTGCAGATTTGATCATAAGCTTCTGATTAAAAATTAGAGAATCTAAATTAGAATTAGAATTGGGAGACACTTCAATATCCTATTGAAACGCCTCCTACATTTTCCCACGTTAAGAACTAATATTATTGAAATCTTCCTCAATCCTTATTCTGCGTATTGTTTCAATCTTAAATATGGTTTTATAAAATTTAAGGAAACGATTCTATAATATATGTTAGAATCAGCATAAATTTAAAATGCCATCTGGAAAAATGTTTGCCTCTAAACCCTTCTACTATAATTCTGAGTTAATTTCAATCATCTTTATCGTAATAATAATTTTTGAACGCGTTGCTTACAACTGTTTACAAACTCTTTCCTTCAGACGAACTTTTTTAGCAAAAAAAAAAAGTAATGTCCTCAATTTTAATATCAACTTATGTGCTTGTTAAAGGAGAAGCTTTTTTTTTTTTACCTCGAGACCTAAAGAAAAATTGGATTCAGGTTACTTCATAAATATAAGCAGGTGGTGTTGACAGTGTCCCAAATGTTGTGAATATCTGAAACATTCTTCATTTATTTTTTGTGTATTATGAAATCAAGTCAAGTACGTAAAGTAATTCACAGAAAAACGATGAAATCTGACAAAGGTTTTTTTTTTTCAAGTTTACATCACCAACTGTGAGTAGTGGCCCGGTTCTGCAGTTATGTAATTTCAATCGCAGATGCACTTTCAATTCATCAAGTATGCTTTGGGTAAAGAAGCAGCTTCATTGCTAAATCACAAAGGATTCTTTGTATCCCGGTCGGTGAATGGAAGCTGAGGAAAATAATAAGAAAGATTTCTCAATTCAAAGAGGTAACTCTTATTTCACAATGACTACTAGAGAGCCGTAAGACAAAGGAGCAAAGAAATTAATAACAGTATGAAACTCCAGCATGTATTGACAGTAAAAATAAAAACGTTATGTCATTAGATGACAATAGTTAGGGAGACAATACTCTATAGCAGCGTTTTTCCTGCAGTTTTATAGATGCTTCAATAACAGAAGCTTTGAATAAACAAAACTTTTGAAAGAATTTGGTCATACATACATCGTTTTGTGCTAAAGCAAATGCTTACGTGGGTGCACAATCGAAATATTGCATAAAATGAAATATAATTCTACCTGATAAAGAGCCAAGAGGCTATTTTTCCGGCGACATGAATTAAGTTAAGGGGATAATAAATCCCCTATTATTTTATTTTACAGCGAAATCTAAGAGTTTCATGCCGAAGAACTATTGGCGAGTCCAAGCGTAAGTCATCACTTGGGTAATACAGCACTATGGCAACTCGTGTCAAAGGTGGAGCAAGCTCCATTATGAAACTCCGGCATGAAACTCTTAGATTTCGATGGATTTCGATCTCCGAGTTTCGTACCCGGCTGTAAAATAATACGGGATTTATTATCCTCTTAACTTAATTTATGTCGCTGGAAAAATAGCCTCTTGGCTCTTTATCTTAGTAATGATAATATATGGGTACACCGGTCTGGCAATTCGTTAGTAGGGGTATATGTAAGTTCGGTTCACTTAAACCTTGATATTCCAGTTCTACCTACTCACTGATGAGACCCCAAAGAGGATTGAAACCGGTGTGGGTTAGGTTTGGGCTCTACCTACTCACTTACTACTACTACTACTACTTCCAGTTCTACCTACTCACTGATGAGACCCCAAAGAGGGTTGAAACCGGTGTGGGTTAGGTTTGGGCTCTGAGAGGCTCTGCTTGGTGGTGGGGTGAGCCTGCCACTGGGTGGGACAACGCTGAGTTGGGTGATCTTTCGGGATCGTCTTATTTTTAGAGCTCACTTCACCTATACAAAGGTCGAAACCGGTGGGGGGCTGGCTCTGAGAAGCTGTGCTTGGGGATAGGTTTTTGCCTGTCTCTGAGTAGAGCCACCACTGTTGAGATTATGGCTCTGCTTGGTGGTGGGGTGAGCCTGCCAATGGGTAGCACCAATGCTGAGAAGTTCTTCTCGGTGGCGGGGTGAGCCTGTCATTAAATGGAACAACGCGGAGTTGGGCGATCTTTCGGGAACGTCTTATTTTTAGAGCCCGTTTCACTTTCACAAGGGTCGAAACCGGTCTGGGTAGTGACCTCTCCTCATAATGTAAAACAGTAATACATCTCCTAGGAGCTGCGTTTTACATTATGAGAAAATATTAAGGATAGTGGCGGAGCTTGCTCCAGCTTTGACACGAGTTGCCATAGTGTTGTACTACCCAAGTGATGACTTGCGCTTGGACTCGCCGATATTTCTTCGGCATGAAACTCTTAGATTTCGATCTCCGAGTTTCGTACCCAACCGTAAAATAATACGGGATTTATTATCCCCTTAACTTAATTCTACCTGATATTAAATACCAAATCGTAACAGATAAGCATTCTATCTAATTGTAGCTGCTTAACACACACTTTCTACTTCTACGAACAGTCAATTTTAAGTGGGTTGCCATTTTTTGTAGCGAAGTCAGTTGAAATTATAATTCTCGTTTAGTTTATCATATTTTATTCGTATAAAAATAAAATTACCAAAAGAAATTAACAAATAACTTCAGCAACTTTTTCTTTCTCGTTGCAACACAGAGACTAAATTCGAGTCAAATATTGTGCGGCTTATTATTATTATTATTATCATTATAGTAGTTGTTGTTTTGACTTCTTCTTCTTCCTATCCACATGGCTAGAATCTAGCCATGTGGTCTGTTCCGGACTCTATATTCCTTGTTCTTCTAGGATTATATGTTAAGATCTTTTCTTTTCGGTAATCTTTCTCTCTGTATTCTCTATATGGTATAGCCAGTTTTTCCTATATTTAATCATGGAGTCTGTTATGGGATTAATTTTGAGATTTTTAAGTATTTCACTATTTCTTTTTTTATCTAATAAAGTGAGTTTTTTTTGTTTTCCTAAGGAATTCCATTTCTGCTTCCTGAATTCTCTGTATATCTCTTTCTCCGAAGGCCCAAATTTCACTTCCATATGATAGTGTAGGTTTGGCTATCGTTTTGTAGACTCGTACAGAAACACACAAGATTTGGCTATCTTGTGTGTTTATGTACGTAATTAGGTTTAAAGGTTCTGCTAATTACTCCACTGATTTTTATAAAGTTTATCATCTTAAAATCAATATCTGTTTATGTAAGATAGTTTACAGCCTAGGTATTTGAAATTATTAACTTGCTCAATTATTTTATTATTTATTACTATTTTACTTCTAACAGGGTTATCTCCATGAAAAGCCATGACTTTAGTTTTCTCCGTTGACATTTCTAGGCCATATTGGTGGATAATATTATTTAAATTATAAATTGATTTCTGTAGATCATCTTCAGTCTTTCCAAAGATGATCTGATCATCAGCAAAGAATAGCGTGTCTATTTTTATATGTCGATTGATTTGGAAGCCACATGTATTTACTTCTCTCCATGTTTTGATAATATTGTCCATATATATGTTGAATAATATGGGTGATAAACGACAGTCTTGATGGACTCCTCTATTTATTGGTTTCCAAGTGGATATGATATCATTTTTCTTTATTGCTATTTCATTATTATGGTATATGTTTAATAGAGCATTGTATAGTTGAGTTGGAATGTAATATTCCTTTAGAGCTTCCCATAGTTTATTTCTCAGAATTTTGTCAAATGATTTTATATAATCTTTATATAATCGATGAAAGCTATGTATGTTTCAATATTGTATTCTCTATGTTTTTCTATAATTATTTTTGATATAAAAGCTGAGTCTCTACATGATCTTCCCTTACGAAATCCGTTCTGTTCTCCTCCCAGTTGCGATTCTATATAGGATATTAATTTGTTTGTTAACATTTTTGCACATATTTTGTATCCTGTAATGAGGAGGCTGATGCCACGATAGTTATTTGAAATCTGTTAGACCTTTTTTATAAATTGGGATCACTAGAGCTCTACCCCAGCTTTCTGTAGATTTTTCCACTTTCTATATTTGGTTTATAAATTTTAGAACTCTGATGTTAAATTCTTTACCTGCAAATTTAATAAGTTCTGTGTTTATATTACCTTCTCCTGGTGACTTGACTGTTCTGCTTTGTTTGAAGGTATTTTGTAGTTCTTCGTATGTAAACTCATCTATATTACTGATGTCATATTTCGGGGAAGATTCTTATATCAAGGAGTTAACACGCCATAGCTTGCTGGAAATACTCCTGCCAAGTTTCTGGTTTGATCATATCGATTTTTGTTCTTTCTTTTAAATCATTATTCATTTGTTTGAGGATTCTATATGTATTAAGTCCCGTTCTAATTTTGCTATAAAATTTTCATACGTTTCGGTATTTTGTTTTCTACAAGCTCTCTTGGATATTGCTCTTTTCTTTTTATATTCAATGAGTGATTCTGTCTTTTTCGCTTCAATTATCTCTTTGATCTCTTCGTCCCATTGTCTTAGCCCTCTGCGTCTTATCCATTTTCTTTTTGTTCCCAAACTCTCTCTAGCAGCATTTTCTAATATATATATTTGATGTTTGACAATTCTTCTTCCACTGTCCTGCTTTCCTCGATTTTGCTCAACTATCCCTAATTCTATTCCGATACAGGCCTCTAATATTCTCATCGTCTATGAGTTTAATCTTACATAGTTCTGTATTTCTATTTTCTTTTGATTTTTTTTTCTTTCCTCCCATCTTGGTTTCCATTTAATTTTCCCTACCAGCAAATAGTGGTCTGACTCTATCTCTGATCCTCTGTATACTCTGGTGTCTATGATCATATCTGATAATTTCATATTAACTATTCTATGATGCGTCTTGTATTTCTTACCTACCAGGTATATCTGTGAATATCTTTATGTTTAAAGTAGGTATTCGCTATTCTATAATTGTTGTATAGGGTGAATGCTCTTATTATGATTATATGTTGGTTCACCTATCGGACCTACGTTAGGTTTATGTGAGGTATTACCAATTCTTGCATTTAGGTCACCCATTATTATAATATAATCAGAAGATTTATTTAATCTATAATCTTTTGCGGTTCTTGATTAAAAAATCTCTGATTCTTCTTCTTTCCCCTCTTCTAGGGCATAAGTGCCTATTATCGTCAGATATCCTCTATATATATCTTTAGTCTTGTCTCTATGATTCTATCATTTCAGTAGTTGTAACGTATAATATTTCTTCTCAAAGATTTATATATGAACATCATCACGCCTGACTTTGCCCTTTCCTCCATCTTTACTCCGTGATAAAGATAGATATAATTCTGGGTTTCATCTGTTCCTTTTTGTTTTTTTCTTTGATTCAGTAATGGTAGTCATCATTTTTTTTTGTTTTTCCAAGATTTGGTCTAATTCTTGTATTTTATGGTGTATACTTCTAACGTTCCATGTTGCTAGCCTCCAAATATTAGATATCTTCTTTTTCCGTTTTTGTGCCCATGTTCTAATCGTATCCATTCTCCGAGCTGGGTCATTTCCGATGGGATCCGTCCGTTTTAAATTGTCTTGAGTCTTTTTAGTAAGTTTTAATTCAACTGAGGGGGTTACTGGCCTCCTGAAGTTGATGGTGGGACTACCACCATAAGGCCATCAAGCTTGCCTTGGTTAGTGGTTGTTTAAAAAAAATGAAATTCCTCTTAGCCCTCGAGTGCTCTAATAGCTACACGGGAGAGTGGAAGAACTCCCTCCAGAGTTAGAAGTTAGGATAGTAAAGATTATAGTATCGTGTCCTCTTCTATAGATGTTAATAGAGGAGATGAAAAAAGGGTTCAAGACGAAGAACAAGGCAGGAAAGAAGTATGGCTAAAAGAATGAAGGAAGCCATACTTAGCTCAGGTACCCCGGGTATGCCAAGCCCGTACTTGCAGTTTCAAGCCCCTGGGGGTTTTGACTTTAAAATGTCAAATGAAATTTTTAAGCTATTTATTTTTAAAATAAAAAAAAACATCCCTAACCCCAATCTCTGCTGGTATACTAACGTTTGGATTTTCGATTCCACAGTACAAGTATTTAAAATATTTCAGAATCTTTGTGTTAGAAGAATATATACTTCATCTTTCTTCATGGTAGTGAAAATAAATACGTAACGCTACATTTCATTCTATTCTATTAATTTAGTATATTTTTCATATTGAAATATTAAATGACTTTTACAAAAAACTAATCTTTTTGGTAACTTACCTTATAAACATTATAGGAGTCGATGGCATTATCAAATGCTATGTACAAATCGTTAAGGAGGGCAATAACTTCGATTGGTTCGCTGCATGCTGAGATAGCAGTGAAACCAACGATGTCACTAAAATATACGGTGACCTCACCGAATAGCTCTGGCTCCACTGGAAGACCTGCCTTTAGACTTTCAGCAACAGTACTTACAATGAAAAAATGTTAAGTAATTGCAAAATGCGATACATCAAGAGAAAATAATAATAATAATAATAATAATAATAATAATAATAATAATAATAATATATATATATATATATATATATATATATATATATATATATATATATATATTATTGCTTAATCTGATAACTTTATTATTAATTATCATGTTCCTGAAATTTTAGTACGGTTGTTAAGATGGCAAACTTATTTTTTAATTGGGAGCTCCTTCTTATTCTAGTAGTTAAAAAAATTTCTGACAGGTTGTCAATATAATGTGAAATCTAAATATAATGTGAAAATTATATTTAGAATAATAATAATGATAAAATTTTTTCAATTTGTTATAAGTGATAAAGGAATGATTTTTAAATAAATATTTCCTTGTTTTATAACATAGTAACGAACTTCAATATAATTATTCCAATTTTGTGACCTCATGTTTATTAAAGAAAACTGTTTTTAAAACTAAACAAGTACTAAAAATAACCCAACAAGTTTCGTTAGTCGTCAGACGAACATCTTCAGGGGTAAAGAGAACTAAAAGTTTAAAGCACAAACTACTAGAAATTACGAAAATTAGTTCACTTGTTGGTATTGTGAACATCTAAACAGTTCGTTAAAAAAACGAATAACAGATCTATACAACCGTTAATGAGTGTTAGTTGGAGACAATGGTATTTGTTGTCGCGTTCTGTGGTTCACGCTCACTCCGCCAGAGGTCTGAAATTGGTAAATGTTTAATAAAAGATTACTAAACTTGATTTAAAATCAAACCTTGGTTTTTTTTTCAAGAATTGTTTCACAAGAAAATTCAAAAAGGCAGCAAATATGAGTAAAATTCCTAAGCAATGCAACAAAAATATTGGTTACCTCCGCAGGAATATAATAATGAACGGCATATATTTAATTATTAACAGAATAAAGATGAATTTATTTCTTAACATGTTCATTGTCAAACACGCAATATCGCGCGATGCGAGCCCTCACCAAACGATCGATCACGCGATATCGCGTGGACGTCGCTAACTAAATTAAAAAAGAAAAAAAATTTGGCCACCACACGAAATTCCAATTTTCAGCTTGGCAAGAAAGTGTTAATGAATCCGAGTTATTTTACTTACTTGAGTTCTTTCATATTTGCATCATGCCAAAAAATTTACATAATTTTAGCTATTATTCAAGAAAATTCTTAAATTAAATTTGAGATTACTGTTTACCATTTAACTTTAAAATATATAAGGAGAATCAAATACGCATATTACAAAAATTGCAATTACTTGTTAGGAGTAATTGCAATTACCAGTTCTAATTTTGAATTATTTTTTGAATATCTGAAAATACAAGCAGTTTATTTTCAGGGAGAGTACCGATTATCATTAGTATATACGTCAGGGAGTTTTATGCTGAAGAGTTTACATATGTTTAAAAGTTTAATTTAGAAAATAAATAAAGCAAAATTTAAAAAGTTTTATACAAATCAATAGTTAGAATAAATAAAAAAATATGAATTTATAAATAAATAACTAGTATAAGCAGAATTAACATACATTTATAAAGACCTATTTGTATATATATATATATATATATATATATATATAGTCAGAATCGAGATTCTTCCAGAAACAATGTTTGCTTTATGAAACCTACCTCGGTAGCATACGATTCAGCAGAATGTCTGTTTTCTTCTTCTCCCAGTCCAGTTCAGTAGTTCTCTCTTGCACGAGTCCCTCCAAATTACTCGAGTACTTTTCAAGTACCTGGAACATGTTGTCGACGATGTTCCCTTTTCTGGACAGTAAAATGGAACTATCAATTCGGACACAGAAAGTTGAAAGGGAAGCACAAATTCTATATGTCATAGTGAAAAATCATCATCGTTCCATTCAAACTCGTTCCAAGTGACAGATTTGTTGTGAACATCACCGTTGCCTAATGTATATTTAGAATCAATAATTAAATATTTACCGATGCTCATTGAAAAGATATAATGTAATTTGAATGGAATAGGTTCAGAAGATCTACGCTGCACACAGTAAACCTATTTGAAAATTCGTAGTCAACAGCGCCATCGATTATTTGAATTATATTCTAAAATTAAACATGTGTGAATCAGCGGACCGTGAATTACATTTCTGTAAATTATATTTACAGGAATTTTGATTCTCTCTTACTGTATTGATAATACTGAGTTACCGAACAAATTTTTGTTTAGCCATTGAAGTTAATTGAAGCATGTATTAGTCGTGAAATGATTTATCTAAGCTTTCTAGCTGTTTTTCAGGATAGACTCTTTTGAAAAGTTCAGGTCAGTTTGCGAGAGGCGATCCTGACATGTTTTGGTATGTTTTTTTGTTATTCATACTCACGCATGATAATTGCGGCAAACTTATCAGGCAGTTCTAAATTTTCACCTGCATGAAAGCCACGTTGTTGATCGATAAAATTGTTTGTTCTTAGTTTGTTTTTGAAACAATCATATTTGGAATCCGAAGACAGGTGTTTATTATGATATGATTCTGATATTGATAGTTACTGCTTAAACTACAGAGAGTAAAGAGCTATATTTAAAGGATATTTAAACGAAAAAAGAAACTCTACCTTCCTCGATTCAGATATTCGAAAATCTCGTTAATACTTCCAAAATCCGGGCGCAGGTCTGGAATTTCGGACCAACACTGTTTCATCAGATGAATTGCATCTGGTGGCGCTAACTGCTTGGAAACTGATGGACGAATCAACGGTAGAGGACTTTTTAATTTTTCTATTAGTTCTAGGGAAAAAACAATCAAAGATATGCTTGGAAATAATCAAGACTTGATTTCAGTAAACATGACAAATTTAGTTCAATATGTTTATAAACTTATGAGAACTAAATCAATCAATAAAAGTAAAGAACAAAATAACCAAAAACAGCGAAGGTTCAAATACATATTTGAACATTACTTCGAATATTTATTGCTAGTTCTAACCAAGTGTCATTCTCATGCGCAGAGAGCTAGAATTCAATGTTCAATAGAATAACATTTGCATTGCTAATTTCGAAATTAAATGCCAGCAAGTAATTCTCTGTAATTATGCACACAATTATTTTCTTGAATTACTTAACAGAAATGTTTCCATGAAACATAATCATTGCTTTTGTAACTGGTTATCATAACTACTGTATATCAGGTTATCGTCAACTATATCGGGTTTATCATTATTTATAGAAGAATGAAAAATGCTAGTTATGGAATTTCTTTTTCTTACGAAAAAGCAATTCCATAATTAGCAGTGGGTGCGTTGTAAAGTTTTAAATATAGAAATATATTAAAAAGCAGCATTTGTTGAATAAAAATACTTTGCTATTCACTCAGTTAAAAGGAAGAAGGCATTTCCTTTTGTGTAAACGCAGAAGGAAACAACACTCGACGTAAACACACACACATTCTAGAGTGCACACTATAATATAGCCGGCTGCGAATTTCTTGACTGTATGGCTTTAATCTACGCAGCAAGATCAAAGCTTTATAATGGGATAACATCCTTCTTGAGCACTTTGTTGATATTACTCCTCCTTCTTAATTGAGTGCATAAAGAGAGATTCACGTTAAATCATAACCGTATATCAGTTTAATGGAGAGGATGTATTCATATGGTAATTTAAAATCAAATTTCTTGTTTTTAAACTAAGCAACTGGTTTAAAAGTTACTTAGCTGAGTTCAACAGACGAACCCATCAGCTTCAGAATATTTTTATTCTGAAGCTGATGTCATAAGAAATGAAATATTTTAGAAGCTTCTCATCCCCATATCTCCTACTCTCAAATCCGGTGTTTCTCGACCAGTAGTGTGGTTTTCGTACACTAGGTGGCGGGCCATTTATTAAATTTAACTAGTTAGTATGTTCGTATGTACAAAGAAATTAAATGGTAGAAGCTACTTGGACATTGAGGAGGCATTAAATTCTATAAGGTACAAACATATTCTTTAGAACAAAACAAAAATACAGTGAAGTGGAAGTCATTCTTCAGGAAGTAATTCTTCAATCGAGTTGCTGTTCAGAGTTTTATCTTTGATATGAATCGCTAATGAAAATTGAAAAATCAGAGCTTCGTGTGATATTAATATACCCGTTCTAAGGGACGGACAGAATTGAAGAAGAAATGGGAATTTAATGAAATTTAGAATTTTGGACTATTTTTATTCAGAAAATTAGATAACCGAAATCGAAACAATACAAAATTTTCTTTCACATCAAATAAACTATTCACAGTACAAAAGCCAAAATCATCTGTAGATTAAAATTTAATTGCTGTGGAAAATCCATAACGTCATGGCAAAAAGAATGCTATCACGAAGCGTACCTTTGTGTGATTATTTCGGATAATTCACATATTTTTTTTTTCTATTTAACGTTAAGAAAAAACGTCGCTAATCTTCATTCAAATAAGAACATTTATTTCAGATTATTATCATACTTGGTAATAGTGCCGAATATAAACGTTTGAACAATATGTATTGCTAAACTTTTATTTTTTTACAACAGTAAAAGAATATTCGGATACCTTCAGGAGAAGACCGGAACATGAAGAAAGGATCTGCTCTCAAGACAACTTCTTGCATGATGATGGCAAAGCTGTAGACATCCCCTTGCTGAGTGCCTTGTGGAGGAAAACAGTGAGCACGTAGCAGTTCAGGTGCTGTCCATAAGAGTTCTGAAAAGAATTAAACATCTCAATGTCATGGGCCATCAACTTAAGAATTAAATCGACTAAATTTCTTAAAGAAAAACACCTAAATACCTCCAGCTGGCATATCAGAGGATGTGCTGTTAGAACCGAGAAATGTACGTAAGCCATAGTTTGTTATTTTAAGTACCCATCGGCTGTCGATAACGCAGTTCAAAGATGTGAGATGACCGTGATAACTGATGGAACTGCTATGCAAGTAACACATGCCCTGGTGGGGAGTAAAAAATCAAATAAATTAACTTCATACACGTTCGCATTTCTTTAAATTAACGCTAATGTCGACCAAATATAAAAACTTTCATACAAATATTAGATAATAATTTTTAAAAAAATAAATCGTAGAAAAGCTATTGTCAAAAACTAAATATTAGAAAAATATCTATCTTAAATAGCAGAGTTTATCGTACAACTGGGTCTTCCGAGAATACTTCATGGGAATTTCCACAGAGCCTAAGTAGACGAAATAACAGATGAATTGGAAGTATCTAGCAGGTTCAGTGAACCAGGAGCTCAAAGACTATTGTAACGGATGTTGGCCAGCTGCTGTTGGTGTTGTTGTAGGTCTTAGCAGAAATGGGAGAACATGATGGATGACTTCTGCTGAACAGCGCCTCTAGGAATATCTATAGAATGGACACTACGTAAAATGACAGTCCGTGAGACAGCTAATAGACGACCCCTGTCTCATGACAGACTGTATGAGCGAGGTAGTCAGTTAGTCGAACTGTCCTCTTTTCAACAGTCAACCGCCTCAACACCTGTAGACCTGTTAACTAAACAATACTCACTAAAGTGGTTTCTGCAGGTCAACAACCAAGGTGGATCTCCTCGCTTGTATCACCCGAATCTCTACGAGACCGTTTTATTTTGGGTCGTCCACTGTGTGTTATGGTGGAGGGTATTCTCTCTTCAGAGTTTTCGAGTAATGCATGTGTTTCTTAGAGCTCTTTTATTTGGTTTGTTATACCTCTCATTGTCCTGTGACATCCCATCTCATTTGTCATACGCCGTATGTGTGTGTGTGTGTGTGTGTGTGTGTGTGTGTGTGTGTGTGTGTGTGTGTGTGTGTGTGTGTGTGTGTGTGTGTGTGTGTGTGTGTGTGTGTGTGTGTGTGTGTGTGTGTGTGTGTGTGTGTGTGTGTGTGTGTGTGTGTGTGTGTGTGTGTGTGTGTGTGTGTGTGTGTGTGTGTAAATGGACACTGGTAAGTAAATAAATAACAAATTGCTATTTATTTACTTTACTACGCTTCAAATCTCAGATCAAATAAATTGTAATTATAATTATTGTACTTTGATTACCCTGCACATCCGAGAAAATTCTTAAACTTGTTGAACTAACTTTGTTTAATTTTAATGGTTTAAAATTGTGTCTGTGTAGTGCAATTTGAAGAAGAAAAAATTCTAAATCGCTATTAATGAGATATTTCATGATATATTAAAAAATTACGACGAAAAAAAGATCAGCTGGGGAAACTGTTTGTTCATATCGTATTAACTATTTATTTGCATTATTTTATGATTGATTAGTACTCTGCACAACTCAACAAACACATTCTGAGGTTAAAGTAATCATATTGGAGCATTATTTCGCTATTTTGTACATATTCGGATCCGGTTAGAGATGCTTGTCGCTCTCGTACAATATACTCGACATGAACGACTCGTTCCCTTGACCGCTTGAGGAAAAAACGAGATCCCATAAGTTAACTGAGGTCACCTTACGAGCGTAAAAACGGCCCTATAACCGGTCAGGCAGTCATCTCTCCGAGAGGTAAACTGACTATTGTTCTGTTAAACTATGCAGAAATTTGAGGCTAACTAGAGAGAGAGAGAGAGAGAGAGCTATGCCGATAGAAAAATACATGGAAGGGCTTCCGCATTCATCTAGGAAAGAATTGTAAAATAGACGCCAATCCAATAAAGGAACAAATCGCCAGTTGCAGTCACTTTCTGGCTTATGTTTCGGAGAGCCATACAAACTTTCAACTGAAAACATTTCTCGGCTAAAGAACAATTCTTTAATAATAAAGTACTCAAGGAAGCACGAGTGGAGTAAAAATCTATACAAGGGGCAATGAAAATGTCCGGATTCTCCACAAGGTTAACTTTAAAAAATGTGGATGAAACTGTAACGCAAGTTAAGCATTTGTTTTAATTAAATTTTATTTTATTTTATTATTTATTTTACTATTTTTTTATTTATTTTAATTTTTTATATTTTATTAGTTTTTATTTTAATTTTAGAAGGGCTTACTTTTTAAGATAGTGAGTGCAAATGGTGTGAAACAATTGAAGAAAAATTATGGCGCCTAGTGTGTGATATGTAGTTAAAAACATGTAGCAGCTCCAAAAAATCAGTTGTAACATCTAAATGTTACAATTTAGATGTTACAGAAAAAACACTAATGGTACATTTTCGCATACCACTATTACTATCTAAACATGCGTTTTTCTTGAAATTATTTATTTAAAAAAAAGCTTTCCTCGCAAATTTTCGTGATTTTAATAGAGTTAAGCACAAAAAAAATTATTAATTAATCAATTAATGATGATGATGATGATCCTCTGTAGGTCAGTTGGTTTCCACGGAGTCCGTTGTTTGGAAAGACCTGGGTTCGAATTCTATCTATTACGCGAAGAACCTTTATCAAGACTTTTCAATCAAAGGCTAGTTAATGAGTCTCCTTCGGGGATATGCAGGATTTTTTTTTCTCCTTGAGATCTTTGCTTTCAAAACAGGCAAACCAACCCCGTGAACGCACATATCTACACACGAAAAATACTAAGGAAGGCAACAAAATACAGGGTGGCCCATAAGTCCAGAAGGGGTCTAAAATGTGAATAACTAATAACTATAAAAATCTCCAGGTTCTGTATTTAATTATAACAAAAAAAGAATAAAAATAATGAATCAATAAAAAAGTTATAAAATGTTTAAACCCTTTTGTGGCTTATGGGCCACCCTGTAGCATGGCTACCAGTGGCGGCTCGTACATAAGCACTGCGACACTGCAGCAATTTAATTTCTGCAGCAATGCAGAAATTTAATTTCTTCATTTTTTCCCCAAGGGAAAAAATAAAGAAATTAAATTTTGTTTGTGTTTATAAATAATAACAATGCTTACAACATTATATAAATGCAATACAACATGTTAAAGATTACAGCTTATGTTTCGACATGGATTGAATAATTGGAATTGTTCGATTAGCGCTTTTGATTACGAAACAAATGCACTGCGATCTAACGCAGTGTTGGAATTATCACGTTCGGCCAATTGCAGCTCGACTCCCCGATATTCGTTTGCACTTGTCATTGCACGTAACAAGTGAATCCGACACTGCTCGTTTGAGCAGCGTGTCGCAACGGATAAATTGTATGCATGTGCGCGTTATTTATGTGAGATACGAAACTTTTATTATTGATGTTTGTTCGTGGAGAGGGTGAAATATTTTTAATGAAGCAATTTTTAATATGTAAATTTATTTATTAAAAAATTGGTTACTGATGAGAAAAAAAAGAATTTTTTTTATTATTTTGTATATGCAACACTCCCACTTAAAATTTTCACCGGCTGCCACTGATCGCTACCCTAACCAATCATTACGTTGAGGAAAGAAGAATAATGCAATGAAATTAGTTTATTATTTATTCATTTTAATCGAATAATTAATAGCGTTGGGATCTCATACGCGATGACGAATATTGTGTACCATCTAAAGACTTACCAATGCCCATGTCACTGTGAAATTCGAATCTGCAGCCTGTTAGAGAGTACAGACGTTTTGCGCACTCAGCCAATAATACATTTATGTTCTAATAATTATTATAAAAATTAAATTAATAATCGTTATTGTTATAATTAATTAAAGTATATACGTTGTGGGCTTAAAACAAGTATAATTTAAAAGATAAAACAATTTAAAAATAAAAAAATTGATAATTTACAAGTGTAAAAAATTCCATATTTTAAAATCAATCCTTTTCCTCTGTATTGTTCCAATTAAATCTGTGTAAGATAAGTGTACTAATGGTGCATCATTACGTCATTTACTAAGCGGAGGCTTTGTCTTTCCATGAGTATAAAACTAGCTTAATAAATGACATCAATAAACCGCTGCTAATTATAATTGTACTGATTAATTTTAAGAACTGTCTTTCTGTCGGTTTCGCCAATGACATCTACGAGCCACTAACCATAGTGTGTATTAAGCTGAAAGTCGAAAAGAACGGTGCAGGATTAAAATTCAGACGATGTCTCCGATAGAAGAATAAATTAATGCTCAAGGTCATTATTTACCATGACAGACGATCGTTTGTCATGTTATTCCGGTAGATGGCAGCTCTAACAAATACATTAATAATAGGAAATGTTTTACAATTATCTGAGAAATCAGCACAAATCAACTGGAAAAAAAAATAATAATAATAAAATAAAAATAAAATGGGTTGCAAACATGTAAGAAATAAACACATAAAATAACAAATATTTTTATCAAAAATCGCTCAGGAAAAAAAAAAGAAAAAAAAAGAGAGAAAATTGACATTCTTTTCATGGAATTATTATATATTATGGATAATCTTGAGGTTTAATTTTTGCAGATTTTCATTTTAAAATGCGGATCACAACAGAGACGGCCAAAAAGTACCGAGTAAAAGTTTTTCTAGTTAGTTATAGCAACAAACATTTTGCAGTAATTTTAATTAATTTTTTCCTTGATTTCTACCTTTTCCAATGGATTGTACCAGTGTTTCTTATTGTATTTTTGCCAAAACAGTACCGATTTAATTATTCTTCCAGTTGGAACGTTTATATATATATATATTTAATTTGGCACTCTCTACCAGTGTTCCATTTTCATATCTCTTAACTCACACTATTTGCGTCATGTCCGTAACCATAGTAACTATTAAAAATCTAATATAAAAATCCATTTCCCGATATTTTTTTAATCATTTCTAATTAAAAACTTTATTTCGAACCAGTTTTAAAAATAGTACAGAATAAACAAATCTGAACACGAATTCAGAACTCCATTGAAGTGGGGAGGATGCAACTTATTTCATATTCACACTTCTACACAGGAAGGTCAAAGGTAAGAAAAATCGAAACACTGTAGCTATTTCAGTATATATCTTTTCACGTATGACCGATCTATTTGTAGCGATGTTCCTAGCTATTTCGAAGCACTTCGTAAAAAAAGAATACCGAAAACATTCTGAAACTTCTAATACAAGTTTCTATGATAGCCGATGGTATAATTTGAATGGTCAGTGTCTGGAACGGTGTCTGCGATTCCGTGAGAGATATTTTTGTGCTTTCTGATAGGTGCCGTACTTTATTTGCTGCAATGGGAAAAAAAAAATAACAAAACAGTTACACCAAGAGTTTTTCACTCTATGTTTCGGTGAGTGCTTCGAGACTTTTATTGCAGTTCTGTCTGCACGCATCCATTTCTATATAGAGATATAGAAATGATTCCATGGAATCTTGATTACTCTAAGAATGGCAGTCGGAAATCAATTATTAACACCGCTGAGCTAATATCAATCAAAAAAGTACCTAGAATAAAAGTTAATAGTGAAAAATAAGCCCTTAGCTTAGACGAACATTAAGTTTTGATTTATATATCAGAAACGAATAATAATAGATTATATATATTTGTCTTTTAATTAATTATTTCTTTTATTTTAAATTAATGTGTTTACTTGATTGATTTTTCAAACTAATTTTATTTGTGAATTTTAAATTATTTTTCAGAAACCCGCACTCGAGATATTTAGGTCACCTATTATAAGCAAGGCTGGAGAGTTATATCGGGAGGGAAAGAGAACTAGTAATCTGGGTATTATATTCATCAATATGAAAAAATATAAACTACGGTTACAGATATTTCCCAAAATCTAAAAACGAAAATAGTCGTCAGAGAATATTTCCAATGAGAAAAGAAAAATCGGCAAACTGCTGGTTTTTGAAGTAAGACGTTAGAAGGAAATGACATAAATATTATAAACCATAGTCGACATATCATTTGGATAAAGTTTTGCTATTCTGAAATCTTTACTCTGACACAAGAAAAACACTACTAAGATCCTTTATCCTTGAGTGAATTTTGCATTTTGAATTTGCGAAAACACTGAATTTTGCATTTATAGAGAGATGCAATATTCAGTGTTTTTGAAGCAAGGCGTTAGAAGGAAACGACATAAATATTCATAATGAAGAGTGGACGATTGGCTTGGTACAGCCCTAAAAAACAGTTGCTTGATTAGATAGCTAAAGGAAAAACTATTCCTTAAATCCAGTTCCAATGACTGTAAAAGTCTCAAGACTACAAAGCGAACTGCAACAGTATTTGTTAATGAATCTTAACTGGAAGTGGCGACTCAACCTCTTCATCCTAGTTACAAAAGATCGCAAGTCAAGTCGCACATCTCAAGCAGCAAGCACTGACTTTCTTTATCGCTTATGTCATTCATCTCGTCTTCAGAGTTTCTCTTTGTATAGATAATGCAGATTAAGAAAACATCATTAATAGTTAAATAAATGTGTTTTTAAAGAAAAATTCAACATAAATGAGATTATCGAGGAGAATTCTATCTTGCAGAAGTCTCTGAAAGATAGTTCGATGCTGTAACATTAGACGGAAGACAGCAGAAGAGAGAGAAACACGAGATACGCAAAGGACAGGACAAATGTCACGATGTGCTCGCGATTGTGCCACGAAAGCGTTATCTTCAGTCTGATTTCCAGTTTCTGGCTTCCAAGTCTGCCTAGGACTAGAAGCATCTTTATAAGGACTTTTCGAATGAAGTTGCGTTTTTAGCTGTGTCAAACAGAAGTCGAAGAGGTTACTCTCTCTCTCTCTCTCTCTCTCTCTCTCTCTCTCTCTCTCTCTCTCTCTCCAGGAACTCAGGTTTATAATCCCATAAAATTGACAATTAATAGGAGTAATTAACTGGCCCTCATACCCGCAGTTACTTCAGTTATAAATCCAGTTAGGTTAAAAGCAAGAGAGATTCCATTGAAATCGATAAGAGCTAACATTTCAAGGCATGTACAAAAGATAATGGGAAAAAATGCATTTTATTATGAATTTTTAGGGTGTCTTGTATGTCCGTCTATTGCGCAAGTACTTGAAAGCCGGAGGCCAAAAACATTATTGCCTATGATGTGCACATTGAATGAAGCCTTCATTGAAGTTTAAGAGTTAGACTGAAGAAATTGCTATTTTGCTCCAAAGCGAAAGTGAAATGCTTCGGACTATAAACATAAAATTTTATTGTTAAAGAATTCCGACAACAGAATGTCTGTAGATGTTAATGAAAAATTCAAATTGGATTTTCTAAATAAACTATGATATTAAACAGCAACGTAACACACTTTTTACAAAGGCGCGAAGCAAACAAGTTGATATCACAATAAATGCGCCACACTAGTTGAAAAAATAAATATATTGTTTTGAATCTGAATTCAGTGAGGATTTGGTGGGCAAGAAGTTTAAAAATTTGAAGTAAAATATGTCGACAGTTACTTTGGAAGAATAGTAGGTAGGTAGGCCTGTGTCTATGTGAAGTATATTTTGTTGTTATGTGAGCAGTCTGGAAAAATAAGCTTCTATCAAACAATATCATCGATATTTTTGTTATTTGTTTTTTGAGGTTCAAAAGTCAGGAACCACAAAATCGGAATTGTTATTTTTCACTCTAGAATATCCAAGAGTTGAGGTTATACAGTAAAAATGTTACTCGAAAAAAAAAAATTAGTCCAATTTTCCGGATTCTAGATATCCATTAAAAAAGATGCCTATATAGATCATCAGGATTAAGGATGATCACCATTTTATAATCACCACCACTTCATCGTATTAATGAAGTGGTGGTGATTATAAAATTATTCGCTGTATAAACCAGGAAACTCAAAGCATAATTAATCGATCATCGTCTTCTTCAGTCGTCCGTCCTGCAATCATGGGGGAATCAAAATGTTGACTCGTGCTACTCTGTGGATTCTGAAGTGTGTTGACATACAGTACCTCACTGTCCGAGATGACGCACTGATCTTTGGTCTCCGAGAAATAAGACAAAAAAAAGAGCGATTTACCGAGGAAAGATTTATTTCGAACCAAGAACATAAACGATACTTTCTTGTCCTTTCTTTGCATTTTTGCATTTTTGAAAATTATGGAGACAACTACCGTGTTTGAATAAAACCTTTAGTTTAATATAACTAAGATCTACATTCGACGTTTCGACCTTTATGTCAAGGTCATCTTCTGGAGAATACGACTATACACAGAAAACAAGCTACACTACAATCAAACTGGTTTGTTAAAGACGCTGACCAACCGCTACAACAATTGTCGGCCTGACCTCTGGTGAAAAAAAAAATAAAAATAAAAATAAAAAATAAATAAATAAAAATTATACATCAACGCTAGAGTCCTATTATTAGTGTTATTGTTGGCTGTAGAAATACATTGGGCACAACAACAAGTATCTATCTATATACATATATTAACATCATGATTATAAATGTACATTCCAGCCAGTTGGTATGGAATGGTTTCTAATACTAGCTAAAGATTGGCTAGAGTCCTGACTTATGCTGGATCTTATATATTAGGTAGGCTGAATGTGTGCCATCCAGATCCTTGGAAGTTTAATGCCATCTTTGTTGTTGATATTTGGGTGGTTTATCAGGATTTCGCTGGCTTCCTTAAATTTCCTTTCGTACCAGGTTTTTGTGCGGTGAAAAGAGCGGGTGCTTTTCCAGTTGATTTGGTGTAAGGTGTTGAGTGCGTGGTCTGAGAGGCCTGCTCCACTATAATGGTTATATTTAATGTGTCTAATGTGTTCTTTCTTGCGTATAGGGATTGTCCGACCTGTTACTAAAACGATACTTTCTTGTATTACTGTTGGGCATTATTTATATCTAAAAGCTTTCATAAGAAGCTTATTATTAGACTTCACAAGCTAGGAATATATATAAATTTAGTGACCATTTGGATGAAAGTTTGCTCTTACAAACTTAATATCATTGAAATGAACTGTTATTGGGTTTAATTCAAACACTATTTTCAACTAATCCGGGAATTTAATTATTTGGTTTTACTTCTAACAGCTAACTTGAGATTTTCAGAGACGAAAGATTCTCTACTTTTAGCTTAGTACTTATACATATATTGGTGTTTAAAATATTACTTATTTCAATTCTCGTTTAGGGTCAGAACTTCATTGGTGGGCAATTTAAAAACACAAAAAAAATGTATGAGAGTCATTCAAGAGGACAGAAAAGATTGTCATCTATACTCCCATTAACAAAGCTGCTGCTGTCATGATTCAATGGTATAAGTTCAAATTATATATTTTTTTAAAGTATTTCTCCCATCGTTCTTTAAGCATAAATATCTCTTTCTCTTCTCTTGTCTTCTTACAAGTTTCTTCTTCTCTTTCAGCGATATTCCAATGTCATACGACGTTTTCTATTGAAGCAACCAATGAAATCACGAAACGCATATATATTTTAAAGTGAACTCCTCATCCGTAGGATATCTATGCCACCAACCTGTTCTTATAGTTCGAGATGTTTTTCATGCTACGTTTTATTTTTGTAGAATGAATTGTGTGCAGGATTACTCCTGCATGACAGAATTCTTCGCTCAAACTCCACTGATGGAATTTATTAACGCTAGTGGACAAAGAAATAAAGCAGTCTATTTTTTTATCTTCTGGACTTAAAATATTGTATTTGGCATGCGGGAGCTTTTACAGTAAAATTTAACTAAGGGAAGTTAAAAGTGGAAGTTCTATCACAGGCTACATGGCAAAAATATTTTTTTTTTTTACTTTAATGTAAAACATAGTTGTGTGTTTGACATCGATGTGGTAACCAACACCAAAATTACTTGAATTTTTATTATAAGAATGAATACTTTTAGTTGTAAAAATAATCACCAGGGAGCGCTCCTTACCTTCACAAGATCTGTAAGTAATGACAACTTAAACAGCCAGTCCAGTTCGATTTCATTCACCTTTAAGATGTATTTTAGACTCCCCCGAACGCATCGCTCCCAAACCATAACCGGCTTCCTGATATCGACCACACACCCCAGGAAACGATTGAGATTCTCTTGGCGTAATTCGAATAACTAAAAAAAAAAAAAAGAAAAATACAATATAGTTAAAGTGGGTTTATTTTTCGAATTGTTAATATAAGTTTTTTTTCATTTTCAGAAGATTTGTGCATAAAAATGCAATGCTTGTTTAGCTATAAACACACTCGGGGCACGCAGAAAGCAAAATCGGTCTTTTAACTGTAATTAGAGATAAGAATAGCATCTGAAAGTAATGTTACTGCCTCGCGCGAAAAAAAAAAAGCCAACCCATTTCTACTTATTGGGTTACATACTTTGCGAATCAACAGACACAAATATAATAAATACGATAAGGTCAGGAATTTTCATTGTAGACTGCGCCCTCCGGGGAAGGGGTGTGGTTTAGAGTAGCAAGCACTGTTGAAAGCTGTCTCTCGTGCCGGGTTTGTATACACGCGTTTACACTTCATCGATCGGTGATTTTTTTTTTTTTTTTAATTTGGAGTATGCGTTATTTTCTATTAATGGTGCCACGAATCATAGTGTTGTGTTGTAGTCATCCGCGTCGAAAAATTAATTCTCTATTGATTTTTGAATGTCGCAGGGGAAAAGAGGATTATCACAGGATTATCAGAGGATTATCTTAACGAAGATTATCATACCTCAAGAAGTTCCTAGTGGGTACAGATTGAGCCTGATAGCCATTGACTAAAGAAATATTTCGATTTGTGAATGGGTTGGCTTTTTTTTCGCGCGAGGCAATAACATCTCTATTTACAGTTAAAAGACCGATTTGCTTTCTGCGTGCCTCGAGTGTGTTTATAGCTAAACGCAAATATTACATTTTTATGAAATTTATGTTTTGCAAAGAATTTTGCTTCCAAGCATCAAACATCCTAACAAATGATGGTGCCATTTTCACATTCGGGAAGCTGAAGATTAAAGGAACAATGATTAGCTATTGAAAGAAGAAGGAAAAAACTCACCGGTCAAGTAAAGTGACTGAGCCTCAGACTTTGGCTATAAACACAACGTGATGAGACAACAGTCAACTGTGTTCGGTATTCTAAACTCTACTATAACAAGCTTTAATTCTATAAGTACTAGAGATCATTGTAAAAAACGTGTGTCTAATAAACTCAATAAACATAACGCATAAATTACCGTGCATAAATCCTTCATCTCCTTCATTCGGATATCTAATGGCCCTTCGATGTTTAGGCGTACAATTTGGACCACGTCACCCTGTAAGAAAACATAGACAGCATTAGTAGATCTAAATGCAATATCTCAGCACTTGTACACATCTTTATTAAGCGTTTCTACTTATGCCAATATCGGCATATCTTAGGACAATGCAACATATGCTAAAGGTTTGAAATAACGTGTTAGAATCCCGCGTATAACACGAGAGACTTTTATAAGTGCATTCTATTCGAATGTGGATTAACTGTGGTGGGATTTTCCTGTTGTAAACACGATATCTGCTATCGCTTACGAGAAAACCAGGCTGAACATTCCAGAGCAAAATACATCGGTCTCGTTGTTTTAATTGCTTAGTAATTCAGACCAAAATATTTATTAATTCACAGCTTATTTACGTCAATAAGAGATGATAAAATAAGTAGCAATCTATCTCAAAAAAAGACTACGAAAAGGAAAAAAGTAATAGGCAGATTAGACAGATATCAACTCTTCATCAAACAGTTTTCTTAGGCGTCCAGAGTATAGGGAAGATGTAGAGGTATTTCGTGTGCATTTTATAGCCAATGGTCCTTTTCTTAATGAAAAATATAACCACAAAGTTCTAAAATGTGATCGAAATACCGCCATCGACTGAATGATATATTCAAGGGATCTCACCACTCCGCGAGGCAGTAACATCACGTTCAGATGCTATGCTTATCTCGAGAAACTGGTATGTTAAACAAATTAAGTTATTATAAGTGCAACACTAATCTTGTATTTGCAGAAACTTTCAGAAGTGAACCTACAAGAATCAAAATCGATGTACAAAAACAAGGCAGCAAACGGGTAGCAGTGATACCGGTGTCTTAGAAAGATGCGTTTATCGAAATTTTTCTGATTTCGCGTACGAAAAATGCGACAGTATTTCCAGGGAAGATTTAGCGACCCTCAGCTGTGCAATGATGAATCAACAAGAGTAAGCAAGACTGAATTTAACAACCTTATATATTCTTCGTATTCTTATTATGATTCCAACCTTCCATGACGAAATCCACTTGCATGAACTCCACGAACTACCCAATTTCTATTGTAATACTGAAGTAAACCATAGAAATCGGCAGTCTTATTAATCTGTTAACAATCACTTGTCATCATTCGATATTACTGATAGCGTTGATATTACGTGTTGACAATTTACACTGATAACAATTAATAATAATTTGTAATAATAAAAATATTTATCAATGCGTCTAGAAGGGATATTCGGGTTAACCACCTTCCATGAGTTCCATTTATTGCTATTTCTTATTAAATGTCATTAAAAATTAACAAGTGATAAACTAATCAAAACAATAATAATAATAATAACAACAACATTTTCAATACAAATTCAATAGTACACTAAGAAGTCATATTGTTAAGTTTTATTACTATATTAATATTAATTATTAGTATATTGATAAACAATAAATACTCTTAAGTCTTCGAAATCAAAGCAAACTTCATTCGACAAATTCTGATATTCGTAGGCCTCTGTTATTTAAGACAGGAAGCTTCTTTCCAGTAAGAATTTTTTTTTCTTTTCTAAGTTTTCTTAATTTTACACAGTTCCACCTACCTTTAACCTTGCACAAGAAAATGTTTTGGCCATTGAACCGGGAAGGTTGTCATTTCCGTTAAGGAAAACCCTTGGGGAATAGCAAAACGAAGATATTTCTGCTGCATCTTCCTCACTGCTCCTTTTCTCTTCTGAATCCTGTAAAGATTAGTTTTACTTTAAGAGGAAGTGAAAAGTGTTTTAATCTGTAATAAAAACTAAATAAAAACATAATGTTTTACTATACAAAAAAATATTTTTCTCTCTTTATAGACAGAAGAGTTTTGTTTGGCTAAGACGGAAGTGACACGAAGATATGGTTCATATGAATACGTTCTACTAAGGTATGATTTCATTATGATTCCAAAAAGATCATCAATAAACACAGTTTGTTTTATTTAATTATTGATTAAATAATTTACGTGATTTGTTTCAGTTGGTATAGACGAAGCTCTTTGGTCGGAAAGACCTGAATTCAATTTCGTCCATGACGTGAGAAACCTTTATCTGGTCTCTTTCGACTAATGGTGAGTTAATCAGTCTTAGGAGGTAGAGGGTTTTTCTCCGGGTAACTCGGGTTTTTCTCCGGGTAACTCGGGTTTTTCGTGCCTCAGAACAGGCAAATCAGCCCCGTGAACACACACGGATTTACAGCCATTAATACTTACGACAATATGTGGAAGAGATGGGGTCCTCACCACATGTCGTAACGCCCGTAGTTAACCATGAGTCGCATCATGGTAATCACCCCCATAGATAAGAGATGGTACTTGAAGGGAGAGAGCGGAGGTTCATTTACTTATTACAGTTATACATTATGTATGGCCTTCATAATATGCTTTTGTATTTATAATATTCATATTTTTTATTCTTAAATCAACTCGACACGCCACCGTTCTACTTTATATTGAAAAACTGTTTTAGTGATATAAAATTCTAGCCAGGTGGACAGAATTGTTAATCATATATTTTAAATTTCGTTTCTCTTTTTAATTTTTTTCTGATAAATTACAAAAAGAAAATATCAAAAATAATACCTGTTTTCTTCGAGTGGAGCGCACCAAGTGAGATCATAATTTTTGTCATGAGCACACATTTACAATTAAAGTATGAATGAATAGGGTTAATAGCTCAGTCGGTTTCGACGATTTATCAAAGCTTTTGTACTGACCGTGAGTTCGCCAGTCTCATACGAAGTTGGCAGGATTTTCATCCCTAAAGAACAGACATAGGAGGAGGCCACGAGAATAAAGATTAACTGTCTTATTCCATTGGATGTAGTTTTGAAAGCCTGCATGGTAGAGTGTGGGTCTAAAATAAGCGTAAACAGATACATAAACAAATAGATGGTGTGTGTGTGTGTGTGTGTGTGTGTGTGTGTGTGTGTGTGTGTGTGTGTGTGTGTGTGTGTGTGTGTGTGTGTGTGTGTGTGTGTGTGTGTGTGTGTGTGTGTGTGTGTGTGTGTGTGTGTGTGTGTGTGTGTGTGTGTGTGTGTGTGTGTAAACTTACGAAAATAATGAAATTGTCCCCAGGTTAGAACGACATTACAGATTTCAGAGAACGGTCAGTGTGTGTTTAGTAAAGGTGAATAGGTTCGACATTTGTTCTGGAAATGATTTTAAATAAGAACAAACAGTGAGATTCCATAAAATATGGGATTTCATGAGAAAAACAAAGGCAACTATTCGGTGCTTTACAAAAAATAAAATTAAAATTAAAAAAATCCCATCAAACAGTGCTTTGTTTTACAATAGAAAATCCTGAAATTAAATCCCTTATATTTACAGTTAGGAAGTTTAATATACATTAAAATATAAAGTATACTAACTAAAGCACTTATACACACGTTTTGTTCTTTAATTGTTTCGTGCTCTTTCAACAATTTTCTATGATAATGATGATGAAGTAGTTTCCTCTTTTAGGAAGTTTTCATCATCATCATCATCATCTGGATGAAGTAGATGATCCTACCTAGACAAAAAAGATAAGGATGATGATCTGCATGATCATGATGCTGTATACGATCTTGCTTCCTGCTTTTGAGGTCAAACATTATGATAAATCATTTTTGATTTAACATGTGCATATACTTTAGCCTGTGTAGCTCAGTGGATGTGGGGTTTGCACACCACCGCGCTAGGCCGCACGAAGGAAGTCTTGGTTTCGAGTCTAGTCGGCGACTAGAGGAAATTTTTCTAAGCCTTTTTTCGACCGGTTCCCGAGTTAGTCGATCTCTGGCACGGGCAAGCAGGTTTTTCCTCCCGGAAACTCGGGTTTTTCGTCCTGTAAACTCAAGAAAATCGACCGTAGAACCCACCTTATTTCAGACATTAAATATATTGTGTTATGGTTAGAGACCACGAGATGGCGGCACATTTGAGCCGTCTCTCTTCACTGCGTACTGCTTAATTAGTGTTAGCCTTGGGCCATCTGTCTCTGATTGGGTACCAGTGGAGATTGAACTGCCCACTCAGTCTCCAAAAGTTAGATAGGGCTAAATGGCCTCGCCTACTCCCGTATATACGGGAATAAAAAGGCGTTAGCTGATTTTTTTTTTCTGATTATATACTTTTTATAACATACAATTATTATTATTATTATTATTATTATTATTATTATATGTCCTAAAAAGTATGCTTACAGGACATCTGCTGTGATTTGTTCCTTTTACCAAATTACTCTGAATATGTAACTCGAGAAATTTAAATATAATTTATAATTTAACTAACATAGAAGGATGTAGCTGACGTATGCTTTATGTATGTGTTGCCATCACTGCAAGATGTACAATTACTTGGATTTTTGGAACAGAGTAAATTTAGTTTGATGTCGCAAGTTTTTTCACTTGGTTATGCTATAAATTAAAGATTCCAAGGAATTATATTCTTGATTTCCTTCTTTATCCAAGTGTAAGCAAACAAAGTTTTGCACGTGAGATGCTCAAACTTTGTTTGGAGAAAGGATTAATCCAAGAACATAATTTCTTGGCATCTTTAATTTATAGCATAAATTTAAATCATTCCAAAAGCACAATGCACTCTACTCTACATCTAGTATAGATATTTAATTTGCTCGAAAATCAAAACTAATTAGAAGAGGTACAGAGAAATCAATCATTCTTGCATTCTATATACTTCAGAAATATTTCTTTACTTTTTTTTTTTAGTTGCGAGCGAATTTCTCATTAGACGTACGCAAATAATTCTCTACTCCTTGCTCGTAACTCTGCGCCGGCTTTATGAAATTGATTAATAATGATCATTAAGTGTGTACTCATTGCAGATCAATAAGTCAGTAGCTCCACAGGATGTCAACGGCCCCGTCAGCGTTAATTAGCTCCTTTTCGACGAAGTTCTCAAATGACAAATATCTATGCGTTATTTACCAAGGAGCGTGATGGTAATAGAACACTTCAATTCCACGTTCCTGTTTGTCTGTGTGTAAAGTTTTACCTTGCCCCATTTTTTCTTTAATGATGGGAAGCAGGGATACGTTCCATTTTAATCGAAGAAGGCAATCTGATCTGTTATTTTACACTTGCATTATATGAAAGAGTCTAATTAACAGAACTTCATTCCGGTAAAAGACCACTGTACCAGTAAAGAAATATATAACAATAGGAGCCTGAACCAAATGCTATACTAGCAGTTAGGTAAATATATTTTGTGCATTCGCTTTTGGCTTAAGGTAGTTATATGCAGATTTTATATTTTTATATAAATCCACCCACAAAAGATTATGAAATTATAGTATATTAGTATTAATACTGTGGATCTAAAAATGATTTCGGTCACCATGCTGTGGTAACCAAAAATGGAACTATTTATACCATTAGTCCTCCAATAAGCTGGGCAGTGGTCTGACATTGGGACAAAATTTATCTTCCCTTCCAAAATATATTCACAAACATCCATGTTCACCATAGGAGTGAAACCCACGGCCGGCTTTGTTGATTTGGAATGTAGATGTGCCATCCACCTTGCCAATCACATTGTCAAAGTTGTGCGAGTAAATCTCTTTACCTGTGATATCAATTATAAATAATGCGAACAGAGAGTTTTCGCAGCTCAGTCGATATCGATAATACTCTTTTGCTAGAAAAAGACCTAGATTCGCATCCCCTTCTAGTACGCAGATAACCTTTATTATCCTTTCTTGTATACAAAAAAGCAAAGCAGTGCGTCCCCATATCGTAACTATTTGTGCACTGTGAGTAGTAAACTTCATTTCAGAAATCTTCACCCATATACAATCGATGCAACACTTTTGAGGATGATTTAAGTAAGACTCACCTTTCCTGGGGGAAAAACAATATCTTCGTTAGAAATAAGAATTTTTTTCCTCATGTTCTTGACCTCCAGTTTTCTTCTGAATATGAAAGGATAATAATAACAGACAGTTATGTAGAAGTTTCAGTTTGTTTTATTGCTTTCCAAGCATTTCAATACAGGAATTATAAGAAATAAACGATTTATGGAATAAAAAAAATGATAATATTACTTATATTACTGTGTTATATCATTACTTATAACAAAATGCAATGCATACAACAAAAAGTAAACTAGATGTGATAACATATCTAACAGCAACTCTGCTAGTGGTTTGGAGAAACCTCATTGAAAGATGCTGGTATTGTTTGATTTTATCAGTAGCTTTCTTGCTTGCATTCTCCAGTTTATGTTTTTTCTGTTTTGGGAAAAGAACTGTCGCCAAGGGGGGAAAACAAAATGCCACCTCCGAAAGCCTAACTCAACTTTATCCGAAAACCCTTATAAAAGAACTTTGTATCCTACAGAATCGAAACTGAGAATCTACCATACGAAAGTTGCCTCTGTGTTCCTTTCGACAAAGCTAATGAAGGCGCTTTCATAACGACCGTGAAAAAACTATCAACGGAATTTTTAGATTCCACGACATAATAAGAAGACAGTTTTCGAAATGATGTGAATCCTTTTTCTAACGTGCCAGGAACTGTGATTTTAGTACAATAAAGAGCGATGGCGCTTGAACCAATTAACTTGCCACTAACAGACAGTTTTTCAAACAAGATTTGTGTGATAAAGATTTAATTATCTGAATTTCAGGTTTTCACTTCACCGACATAAAAGACGTCTCCGGTATATTTCTATAAATGGATTACACTTTTTTTTTCAGTTCCATCTAAATTATTTCGATAATGTAATACTCAAGATTTGTTAAATGATAAGATCATAACACGCATTATTTACATAAAGTTTAGAGACCACCTAAAATAATATCATACTTTATACGATCGGCAGTAAAAACAATTCATATTTTGAGACAAATAAGTGAAGTTGACTTTTTCACATTACACTTAGAGCACTTTTAGAATGGAAAAACTGTTACAATTGTTTAATATTCCAAAATATGAAATAGTACTAAATAAACAAACTCATATTATTGCTTTAAGTGGTGATTTCAAAATACTCGAGTGTGGAAACCATTGTGACATGTGATTGTTCAAGTTAATGAAATAAAAATAAATTTATTTGGAAATTTTAAAAGGAAACCTTTAACATTATTTGGTGTATGTACTAAGCAAGCTTTTCTTTTTAAAAAAACACGAAGTTTGGGCAGATCTGAAAAACTTTGTGACAAATAGCGCTTGAATAGGCAATATTAGGATGGGTTTTAATTCTGGAGTGAGAATTTTAAGCACAGCTGGTGGGAGGATAACATTTGGTCCAGGAGACTTGATGGTGATGATTTTTGTTTCTGAAAAAAAGATCAAAGGAGGAGTACAGAAGCTGTCTGTTCTTGATATTGTGGAGGGTAATTTTTCTTAGTTGCCTATACGAGAGTTGGAGGAAAAGGCCAATGTCAAGAAGATATATTTGGATGAGACAACCTGATATTTCTATGGCATTACCATACTGCCATCTGGACTGGCACCGTGATGCCTTCAGTTTTAGTAAATTAAACTGATTATTAAATTCACTTAAACTGTCAACCAAGCAAACTTCAGGAATAAAAAGGGTGCATACACTGTACGTCAAACCATTGTTTGACATTCAAATATATAATAGAGATACAACGCTGCACTAGAAATCATAAGAAATAAACTGCGTAAATGACATATAAAAACTGTAAATATTTTTAATCAAGGGATTAGGAATCAAAGTTAGGTGACTTAGTCGAAAAAATGGTATTGAGGACACCAGATACAGATATACTGTAAGGAAGATCGTTGTTTATGTTATTAACTACATCAATAGAGAACCTTTTATTTCTATTTAAAATATAGAAATATATTATATTTATAAGCAAAGCTCTGTTATATAAATTAATATTAATATTAAAATATTCTTTTAGAATACAACTTAAGTATAGCAAATAAATAACACTGGATTTTTTCTGTAATGAAATATAAGTCCAGATTTTTGATTTAGGATTAAATAAAGTGTTTAACCCTAAATCAACAGTATTTCAGAATGACCTCATTTGATAATTTTGACTTAACTTTGAACTTATGAAAAGACTGCCTTAGATTTGGGAAAAGGGGCATTTGGAAATTAAAGAATAGTTTAAACTTAAATAAACATGGTGTAGAAGCCTATAACTTCTTGTTATTCCTTTATTTGTATCCTACATTCGGTTTTATTAAGAAAGACACAAAAATATGGGAAATAAATACAATAGAAACAGATTTACTTCAATAACGTGTGTGCAATACTTTTTCTTACATGCTCTATAAATTCTTGGCCTTTCTCCTGGATTGTGGTTGATGATCCCGGGGGGGGGGGGGGTAGTTCCAACCCGCATCTGAAATACGCTTCTACTATGCCCATGTAAAAATTTACGTGGGCATAGTAGAAGTGTAATAGTAGCGTATGACCTTCCTTTGTGGAAGGCCATGCGTTACTTTGTCATCTGAACTACGTTTTTGGTATATTTGTTTTTTTTTAATCTGAGTAAAAAGTATATGGCTTAACTCATTTCATAGCTAAGTAATAGTGAACGAAAATGGATATAAGCAGAGATATGAGAAACGATACGCCTGAAATTCCATACTATTATTATTGTTATTTGAAACGTCTAGGGAGTCCAAAGACTCATCGAGGGAGGGCACCGGCTTTACAACTCTGTCTCCACCGCTCAATCCACCACCTGACCGCAACTACACCAACGCCATCTACCGCCGACCACCACCACTAGTTTTTTCTCTTTTTTTTTTGTTTGTTTTTAACAGACAATCACAAACATCCATGCCAACAACGGGATTCTAACCCGCAGCCTTTTGGCTGCAGAGCGGATACAGTAACCACTTTGTCAGCCAGGCCGGTTGGCCGAGTGGTATATGTATCAAAGGAATTCGAAAAATTAACTTCCTTCATCTGAGTTGGCGTCAGATTATCTGACTATTAATAAAATAGGATATATTCTATAATAATGAAAACAGATTTCTAAAGATAAAGAAATTTCTTTCAAAAAAAACATAGTACTGTACTGTTATAATATATTCATTAGCAGACCGAATAAATGATCAAGTCTGATTGAAAGAGATAAATATGTATTTCAAATTATCTTGAAATACATATATAAATGCTGATATATATATATGCCATATATATTAGCATACATGAAATTAAAATATATACACACACTTGGGTAAATTCTAAAAAGCCAAAGACTTACCTGACTACAGCAAGTATTCCCAATATCACCACCACTGAAAACATTCCGCTTGTAACCACGATAACAGTTTCAACTCGAGATAAATTCGACGCTTTACAGCAAAATATAAAAATAAAAAATATATAAAAAAATTCTTTATTTTTTACTATACATTACATTCTTTCTTATTATAAACTTTCTTTATACTCTCTTAAATTATATTATACGCAAATAAATACGCAAATTTAATAAAAAAAGACTTTTATCGAATGCCATAAAATTATTTTCGAAATTTTGAATTCCCAAAAATTTTTAAAAATATATCCATTATTAAACAGATTTAATATTCTACATTTTCACCCCCTAATGAAGTGAATGAAACACTGGGAAAATACCACCAAGGTTACCCTCAAAGAATTCTTGAATTCTTGAGATTCATTGTAAAGACAGGTTACCTAACATCGGTATTTTGGCAGAAGCTAGCTGCAGCTATCACTGGAGCATATCCACATTCACTTACTGGGTAGATCGACTCACTTATATGATAGATATTCGTCTCCCAAAATAGATCTTCTCGAAAATGAATGGTGTTCCAAGAAAGCTGAGGAAAAAAAGAAGTCTTCAAGGATAAAATCTTTAGGCAAAGATAACAACGACATTATCAACTGGTAAGCTGTGCTATAGATCTGTACGACTTGACACAGAGACTGAAGAGAGAGAAGAATAAGAAACAGAACGTTAGATCGCATGAAGAAATGCTTTTCGATCATCAACTGCTTCTCGCAAACACGTATCACCTTTGTGGAAGGTCATTAGGTTCACGTGTTGGCTTGATCAACCATATCCGGACCCACTTGTTAGAATCAATTTGTTGGAAAACAATGATATCGTTCGCCAGGGCTGTCAATATCGATAATATATATATATATATTTTTTTAAAATCATTTGAGACTGTTATGAGGTAACGTTTCCATGGCAACAACATAACGGGGTTTTGCTTACATGGCAAAGTAGTCGGTGTATGATTCATCACTCCAGAAGTATTCGCAGTAAGATGGATGCTATTACTTTCGAACTCTCTGTTAAAGTACAATATCTTTTATGAATATACGCTTTAGAATGGTTAAAAAAAACAAAAGAAAAAGAAGAGATATTTTATTGCACGTGCGAAAGTTAAGGTGCATATTTAAGACAGCATTGTGATGTATAGTTCTTTATCATGTGTATAACAAGATGTAGGATATTCCTACCTGTGATGTAATGGAAGAGGATTCCACTTTGAGAATACATAGTCGAACTACTGACCAAAAGGTTTGAATAAATAAATGTATTGAAATCCTGAGCTTCCATAGTTCAGTCGATTTTGACAAAGTTCTTTAAATGGAAAGAACGAAGAGCCTTCATCAGAAATGTTCAACTGAAGATGAGTAAGGCGGTCTCATAGTGAGGTAGAAGGTTTTTTCCTACTGGACCAGGCCAACTGAACAGAGAACACATGCAATTTTAGACACAATAATATATATTTAGGCAAAATACTAACCATTTTTCATAAAATTAAGAAAGCCAGTCATGGGTCTTAAAGGCGTGTAAGTGCAGTGGATTAATGTTATCATCATTATTATTAAAATCCCGCATACACACACACACACACACACACACACACACACACACACACACACACACACACACACACACACACACACACACACACACACACACACACAGTTACTTTCAGTTTCTGGCTAATGCCTTATCCATATATATTTTCATATACCCGGTATACTAATATGACTTCCATTATTTCTCTTTTATCCTCTAAGCCTGTTAAAACCTTAGCTATTGCTGGTCTATATTATTCACAGTCCAACCAACTTTAAACTTATCTAACTCTCTCGTTGCGTTTCTCTTTCATTGCATTTAATTCTGTCTTCTGATACAATCTTCCTAAGTTTGGAAATAGAGCCGCCGTAGCTCACTATGTTTCGATGGATTAATGTGATTTGAAATACCAGGGCTAAAATTCCGTCTATCACGTGAGGAACCCTTTATAAAAGCTGGACTGATAAGGAGGTAGTGGAATATTTTTCTTCCTGGACATTATTGGGTTTTTCATTCTGCAACTAGACAAACCAGTAGGAGTACATACGCAGTGCGTACATATTTAGACATATGACTAGCAGCTACCTTATCCTAAAATTATGATTACGAAAAGGAGTCTGTGTAGGCAGTGAGCCGCGAATTATTATTATTATTATTATTATTATTATTATTATTATTATTATTATTATTATTATTATTATTATTATTATTATTATTATTGCAAAGTAGATCTTTTCTTGTGAATTAAATTTTAAAGTATATCAGTGAATTCCGTTCTTCAAGACGAACATATTGATGTAAAAACTGTAAGTATCTGTTAAGTAATAAGTAAAATATAAGTATTCAAAGTTCGAAGTATACGTTGGTCAACTACGTGAAGAAGAGAACAAAGGAGGACGCCATATTAGAAAATACAGCAAGATCGTCAAACAAGAAATATGAAGTGCTACAAATGCCAAGAAGACCTAACGGGGGAAGAAAACCACGTAACATATAGGAACTGCCAAAGAAACATGCATTTTTTATGTTCAGGATTGTCCGAGACTACTTGGCAGCGAAAATCAAACAAGAATCGTGACGAGTGGAAGTGTCCCCATTGCAGAGATAACAAAGGAACCTCGCCTTCGACCGCAGGCGGAAAACAGCCAACGCAGAAAACAACCGCAGGCAGTAAACAGCTATCAACAACAGAGGGAATTAAAAACAAAGAAAAAAACAACGGAAACCCAGGTGAGCCATCTTTAAATGCATTACTTGAAAATAGATTACAAAACCTAAAAGACTGTTTAATCGATTTTGTTGGAGAACTATTTAAAAAACATACCGCACAAATTACAGAAAAATTTAACCAATACGAGGCATTTATTAAATTTAATAATAACTCGATGGAAGATATGTTCCAGACCGTTAGAGAAATTAAAAACTGCGTCAAAGAGCTAACTGAAAGACAGCATAATTTAATTAAAGAGACAACGGACCTACGGCAAGAACTAAACTCTCTAAAGCAACAGTACGAGCTCTCAAAACAACAGCAGCACAAAAATGACCTCCTCATAAATGGTCTCCCAGAAATAGCTATGGAACCTCTAAGAGACACTGTAATACAACTAAGCCAAAAAATCGGCTCCCCCATTGAACCAAGAGACATCTAGTCAGTGCATCGGTTACCACAAAAAAGAAAAGAGAAAATAATACCCGTCCTTCTCCCGTCGTAGTGCGACTCACCAACAGCCTAACAAAAACTACACTTATAAAAGCTAGCAGGATTAAAAATCCAGTAGTAAAGGATCTGAAAGGAGACCACGACAACACCCCAATATACTTGTCTGAATACCTTACTCCACACTATCAGAAAATATTCTGCCAAGCAAGGAAAGTAAAAACAGAAAACAATTACCAGTTTATATGGATAAGAGACAGCAAAATATTCCTTAGAAAGACACAAGACTTAAAACCAATCGAAATAAAATCCGTAGATGACCTCAACAGGCTGTCACATTGAAAGGAATATTGACAACTCGTAAAGAAGGACCAGCACCCCAACCAACATGAATGCACACCATCAAGCAGACGTAATCACCCCGGAACATGATAATTGCCACATTCTGAAATCAATATCAGAATGGAAACAACTGACAATCCCCAAAAAAGGACTATCTATTCTCCACATCAACATCAGAAGCATTCAAAAATACTGGCTGACCCTGCAAGCGTATCTGAAGGAAGATACAGACGAAATAGACATTTTAATACTGACTGAAGTATCTACGACAAACGAAGAGGCTTCCTCCTACCAAATGCCACACTTACAACAACACAAACACTGCAGACAAACAAAACGAGGCGGTGGCATAATATTATTTACCAAACATAAACTAGAAGTAACAGAAATAAACTATAAATTAGAATACGCAGAAAACATATGCATCGAAATTAAAAACATCAAACAAGAAAACTCCCTGATATTAAACGCAATATACAGACCACCCAACTTAAGCACCACAAAATTCCTAGAAGAACTAAACAGATGGCTTTCAGCCACGAAAGTAGGCACCTCAAAATACTTGATAATAATAGGAGACATTAACATAAACATTAGGAACATAAATAACAACACAGAACAATACCTAGACCTATTATCGGCATATAACATAACCCCATCCATACAGTCGTATACACGAGAAGAGATAGTCGGAAACACAACAACCTCAACCTGCATTGATCATATAAATATAAGGGCCCCTCCAAACAGCCACACAGCAGCCGTCATAACATGCAAACTAGCAGACCATTATTTCACAGGATTGCAGTTACACACTGAACCAGAACCCATAAAAATAACTGAGACTACAAAACAATATCATAGCATTGTAAACGAAGCAATAGTGAACGATGAAATCAGAAAAACAGACTGGATGCAGATAGCATCTTTAGACTCTGCTGAAGCTGTATATAATAATCTTAAACTTGCATTTAACAAAATATACAACAAAGCATTAACAAAAATAAAAATACGCCCCCAAACGAAACAAAATCCATGGATAACAGACAACATACTAACAGACATACAAAGAAAAGATGCCCTATGGAAACAACTTAAGAAGTCACCGAACAATATCGTTTTAAAAGCTGAATACAAAAGAAAACGGAATCTCCTAACAACCCAGATTCGAACGGCAAAAAGAAACTATTACAGCAACAAATTAACAACAGCACAGAATGACATAAAGGAAACCTGGCACCTGATTAATGAAATGCTGGACAATATACACAGAACCACTGCCACAGAAACAATAAAACACAGCTTTGCCTGCGACCCCAAATCCCTCAAACAGTTGGCAAACAACTTTAATCAGCACTTCGTGAACTCTGTCCAAAAGCTACAAGAAACAACCTTTGCTTACACATACGAACATTCTCCACTAGGTCCACGAGCAACCCAGTCGATGTGGTTCCCCACAGTAACAAAAGAAGAACTATCACTGGCAATTCAACAAATTAATCCTAACAAAGGACCGGGGATAGACGGAATCAGACCAAAAGACATCAAGAAACACTCAACCGACCTACTTCCAGTTATACAAAAACTGTTAAATAAAATCTTCGAAACGGGACACATACCTGAAACACTGAAGACTGCATTAATCACACCCATACACAAACAGGGAAAAAGAAACATAATAAGTAATTACAGACCTATCGCCACACTGCCTGTAATCAACCAAATCATGGAGCGCATTGTACATCAGAAACTCTCCACATACGTTGAAAAATTTCAAATCATACCCAAAACACAATATGGCTTTCAAAAAAATAAAGGAACAGCAACACTCCTGGAAGATTTCACAGATCTAATAAACGCTGCATTGGATAAAAACAGAATAACATTAGTGGTATTCATTGACCTAACAAAAGCATTTGACACACTAACACATAAAACCTTGTTAACGAAACTTACCCATATCGGAATTGGAGGTCGTCTACTCCAGTGGTTTAAAGCATACACGAAAAACAGAAAGCACATCACACGTATAGGATCAGCACAAAGCAAAGAGGTACATGTAACCTGTGGAGTACCGCAAGTAGCTGTCCTATCTCCCATTCTATTTAACATATACACACACGACATAAGCCAACTCCCCCTAAAAAGTAAAATCTTCCAGTATGCAGACGACACTGCCATAGTATCCATTCACAACACTGCAAAAATCGCTTACAAAAATATGCAACACGACATCAATCAAATCACTAACTGGTTAACCGAAAACGGCATATACTGTATATAAACCCTGGAAAAACAAAGCTAATGATATTCAAAAACCCCAAAACCCTGCCCATACAAACTAAATATCTCACTATCAAACATTCATCCTCCTATACACAAAGTGCAGAACCTAAAATCACAACCATCACACAGGTGAAAACAACACGCTATCTTGGACTTCACTTCGATGCAGATCAAAGTTGGAATAGCCATACAAACTACCTACATACCAAGCTTAGGATAATAGCAAGCAAACTATACAGATTAAAAGACATTGCCCCAACCTACATAAAAATACTAATCTATAAAGCATTATGTGAAAACATTTTAAGATATGCAATCACATCATACGCATTCTTCGCAGACTACAGACTTAACAGGCTACAATGGTTGCAAGATAAAATGATAAAACTGATATTCTGGGAACAACCCACTCTTATGCAGGAAGCATGGACAAAACACAAAATATTTAAGGTGAAACAATTACGCCACTGCACAGTCATGTTAAAACACTACTGCAGCCCAACATATAGAGTAACCAGAACAACATATCAAATAACAAGACCACAGTCAACAAACTACATAACATATAAGTACAACAATCACAACGGCAAAGCCACCCGAAATCATGTCAGGTATGTTCTTACGTACCTGACATGATAAACAAACTGCCGTTCGACAACAGAAACCTAAGAACATACAGAGAGCTGAAACAGGCACTATATAAATATTATAGCGAGAATGAAAATTAGAGCAATTCCTGTTTCTCTCTCCCACACCACACATTCACACACACACAAACCTACGACAACCCCCCCCCTCTCAAAAAACTATCACTACAAGAACACAAAGAAACAAACACACCATGTCTAAATCCAACCCTATTTGCACAAAAAAAAAAAAAGTTAAACTGTAATAGCAGTCGAACTTTCAAGCACGTACCAACAAACAGTAAAATCAACACCTGGCTTGTGACCACTATAGGAACACAACCATGAAACCACCACCCTCTGTCATCTACTATCTTCCTCAGATAAGCTCTGCTAAGCTTCGAGGAAGAAAATTACTAACTTGCAAGTATCTGTTACACACACTTGTAATGCGTTATAAATATTATATACATATAATTACTACAGCAACTATGTATGCAATTCATCTGAGACATAAAAAAAAAAAAAATTGTATAATCCTTATTGTAAATACTGTAAATATTATTATTGTATGTAACTTATACTGAGACATAATAAAATGTAAAAAAAAAAATAAAAAAAAAAATTATTATTATTATTATTGAATTGTGTGTGTATGTTGCATTACTGCATTGTATCGTGAATTGTGTGCACATTGGTGCCAATCCATATTTAGCTAGTTTAAAAAAATGTATATTCATATTTATAAAATCTACTCTGCATTTTGTATATCAAATTTTCGTACTGTACAGAAAAGATAATATGTTTTTCATTGTGTGTGTGCAGATACTCTGTGTGATAGTAAACCTTATCATTTTCATTGTAAAAATAAATAAGTCGTTTATAAAAAAAAAAAATTAAAAAAAAAAAAAATTATTATTATTATTATTATTATTATTATATTTTTTAAAAAAAAACAATAAGTGTAAACCTTATTGTAAATATTGTAAATATTATTATTGTATGTAATTTATACTGACATAATAAAATGTTTAAAAAAAATTATTATTATTATTATTATTATTATTATTATTATAATGGTCAGACAACATTTCCACCAATACCAACTTCACTATCATACACACAAACATAAGAAGTATTAAAAAACACTGGCTTACATTGATAACACTGCTCAACTGCACACCATGATAAACACAGATGCGCTAATACTGACCGAGGTTGCAATAAACGACACAGAAATTTACGCGTACAACATAAATAATTACCAAACCTACAACTTATGTAGACCAAACAAAAGAGGAGGAGGCATTGTGGCATTTATCAAAGAAAAATACAATCTGACTGAAAAACTAACTCACTTCGAACATGCGGAAACACTAATTTTGGAAATTACAAATAGCCACAATAGCATCAAATATACAATAAACCAATATACAGATCCCCAGATAATAATCCACTCAGTTTTCTTCACGAGTTAGAAACATGGCTAAGCGGCATCGAACCCCGTACAACACACAGGCTCATCCTAATGGGAGACATTAACATAAATACGCTGGACCACGCTTCTTCAACCACTAACACATATCTAGATATATTAAGTCAGTACAGCATAGACCCTACCATTAACTCCCCAACAAGAGAAGAAATACTCAATAACTCACTAACAAAATCATGCGTTGATCATATCGACATACGGGCTCCCATCCATACATATACATCATCAGTAATTAACGTCAAACTTGCCGATCACTACTTTGTCTCAACTTCGTTTCATTACGTTTCCTACCCACCCCCCTCCTACCACCACAAAAGTCGACAAAACTCGATATCCAAGTAAAAAATACAGACTGGAATTCCCTACTTAAGATAAATGATCCTGTAACATTATAAGAGAATTTTCAACTAAAGTTCACAGAAATATACAAAAAAAAGCAACAAAACCTACACAAACGAGACGACAAACAGACAACAATTCATGGATAAATGACGACATACTAAATACTATTATTGTAAAAGAAAATCTATGGAAAAAAACTTAAAAAGTCACCCAGTAACACACATTTACAAACCTTATACAAAAACACAAGAAATCAACTAACAACAAAAATTCGTAGGGCAAAAAGACGCTACTACTTCCAAAAATTTATGGAATATAATGACAACATTAAGCAAACATGGCCTACACTCAACGAATTAGTAACTCGAAAAAAGAAAACTTCAGCACAAGATTTTATTGTAAAAAGCTTCGGTCAGGACACAAACCAAGAGGAACTAGTAAACTCATTCAACCATGCTTTCACAAACAACATCACACAACTCAAAAAAGACAAACTACCAACAATCAACAAAAAACTACCGACACAAAGTCAACAACAAACGATGTATTTTCCATCCGTAACAACACAGGAACTGAAAGAAGCAATCCTACAACTAAAACCAAAGACCACTCCAAGAATAGACAAAATAAGACTCTCACAGACTTTATAACACACACTGAACAAATAAATCCAATACTTTTGAAACTCGTGAACATAATATTCGACACAGGCATTATTCCACGAAAACTAAAAACTGCAGTAATTACGCCAATATACAAACACGGCAAAAGAAACGATACTCAGAACTACATACCAATAGCTACACTACCAGTCATCTCAAAAATTCTAGAAAAATTAACACACACCAGACTACAGAACTATTTACAGAAGTACAACATCATCTCACAAAACCAATACGGTTTTCAGAAAACAAAAAGCACCATTACTTTATTAATTAGAAGACATTGCCGACACAATAAACAAAGCTCTCGACAAAAACAAGTACGCTGTACTTATACTGCTGGACCTTACCAAAGCATTTGATACACTTGAACATGACATACTACTCACCAAACTATACTCAATAGGTATAAGAAGAACACTGCATACATGGTTCAAGAACTACCTCTCAAACAGAACACAAGTAACAAAAATAGGTACATGTCACAGTCGGAGTATACAAGTAAAACACGGTGTACCTCAAGGTGCCATATTATCACCAACTCTATTCAACATATACATTCACGATGTTCATAACATATCCATAAGAAGTCAAATATTTCAATACGCAGATGACACTGCACTACTAGCAATTCACACAGACATTAACACAGCTCTCTGCAAAGCACAAGACTTAAATGAAATCACAACATACTTCCACCAAAACGCAATTCTAATCAACGGCACCAAAACACAGATGTTGATAATACACAACCCAAGAATCATACGCCCCGCATCACTATCGATACATTGTCACACATACCGCTGCATTAACAACAAAAATACATGCCAATGTTTCGAAATCAAACCTGTAATACACGCAAAATACCTCGGCTTCTATATACATTCCCACCTTAAATGGACAAAACATATAGACAAAACACACCAAACTCCGGATCATCGCAGCAAAACTCTTCCAAGTTAAAGACATTATCCCATCCAAAATACTCCTATATCACGGTATCTGCGAATCCCTATTCAGATATGGAATAACAGTCTATGCAAATACATCAAACAGCCACCTAACAAAATTAGAAACACTACACAGGAAAATCGTGTCAACGGTGATCTGGACACGTTACACGCAACAACCAATATCTGACAAGCACATGGCGATACATGAATTCTGAGCATTAAAAACCTGAAACACTACATGACATTAACAAGGAATTACTTCAACATCACTTATCGAAACAACAGAGACACATATCGTATAACACGACCTACAACAACTCTCTACATCTTCACACCCTTCTACAACTCATACGGTTCTTTTGTGAGATCACATCAGATACCCACGCAACTCATCAACCTACCAAGAAATTTAAAACCCGTAGATAACTATAGAACATTAAAAAACGAACTCTAGAAAATATACCAACAAAGTTAAGAAACCATTAACACTAATATACACGTCACAAATCACTAGCACCTAATGCCTACTTCCCATACATAAACAGTAGCAACAACATAAACAGTGAAGGCAAAATCCCACTCTCTTCATAAAAGCTAACCCAAGCTTCAAAGTAAGTGGGATTATCTTGCCTCACTCACCTACAAGTAATCCTTATAAACAAATGCAGAAATTTGTTTGTATAATCACTCTTTCTCAAACTTTGAAAAAAAAATTATTCAAAAAATTCTGTATAATCTTCATTGTTAATATTAGAAGAACATGTGTTGTAAATACATAATATAAAGGCAAAAAAAGTATTATTAAAATTTTTAATTGAAATCCAATGTAGAAAATGCAGCACTTAGTGCTGAACTCTGTAAAATTATAAGGTGCAATGTCACACAATATGTTTCTTGTATGCATAAATATTTTAACAATCAATAAATTATCATTTTTATTATTTTAAAAAATTTATTATTATTAAAACACAAAAATTCTAATCTATAAAGCATTATGTGAAAATGTTTTAAGGTACGCAATTACATCATACGCATTCTGCGCAAGCTACAAACATGAAAGATTACAATCGTTGCAAAATAAAATGGTAAAACTGATATTCTGGGAACAAAGAGAACAGCCCACACTTGGGGCTGTTCATACGGGCATGCGGGAAACAAGGACAGAACACAAAATATTTAAGGTGAAACACTTATGCCACTACACGGTTGCATAAGTGTTTCACCTTATATATATATATATATATATATATATTAATTCGCACTGGGCTATAGTCAGGCTCACTATTATCATAAAAAATCCACAGAATTTGTTTTCATCACAAATTATGGTTAGAAAATAAAGTAGTCAAAAAGAGCATTATGGCCTTGAATAAGCACGACCTAACTTGGAGTCGCATCGCACTGTATTTCTAAAGTTACTAGGTAGCCTCGTGTGTGTTTTATTTCTTTGCTTTTCCATGTTTTAGCGATAAATAAAATAAGTCATAAGTAACGTTTGCTCTATTATCCACATATAAGTTTGCTTTTGTTAGTTTTGTACCGTATTCCCTGTACAAAACTAACTCGTATACTCTCATTATACAGTGGTATAATGAGAGTATAAAAAATTACTTACACGAAACTAAATAAGTGCAATTAAGTAACAAAAATTAATTTCTTTTTCAGGTATTTTTTTCAGTTTTTCTTCTTCTTCTTCTGCAGCTTTTCCCACTTAAGTAAGGTCGCTGTTTTTAGTGAGTCTCCTCCACAACCTCCTCTCTTGGGCTGTAGCCACATCCAAGTTCATCATCCTCAAGTCTTCCTCCACCATCTCCCTCCATCTCTTCTTTGGCAGCCCGCGCTTCTCCTTCCCTGCACATCCATCTACATGACCTTTCTTCCCATATACTCTTCCTCCCTCCTCATCACATGACCAAACCATCTCAACCTTGCCTCCTGTGTCTTTGCTCCTAAGTTCGTAACTTTGACCGTTGCCCTTACATAGTCATTTCTCAGACGATCCTTTCTGGTCACACCGCACATCCACCTAAGCATTCTTATCTCTGCTACCTCCATCCTGCTGATGTTATTTTTCCTCAGGGCCACAGTTTCCAAAGCATACGTCATAGTTGGTCTCACTACTTCCTGTAGATTTTGCCTTTTTAGATTGATCGGCACCCTTTTATCGCACAGCACTCCAGTCATCTCTCTCCAGTTCCTCCATCCTGCTCGTATCCTGCATCCCACTTCCTTCTCAGTCTCAACATCCTCTTTCATTGTTGAAACTAAGTATCTAAAGTCACTGACCTTCCTGATGACATTTCCTTCCAGCTCCAGATCTATCTCCTGGCTGCCATCCACTTTGCAACACACATATACTCTGTCTTACTTCTACTCAGTCTCATACCTCTCTCTTCCAGAACTTTCCTCCAACTTTCCAGTTTAGCTGCCACTTCTTCTCTTGCTTCTGCACACAGCACGATGTCATCTGCATACAACAGAGTTCAAGGCGCGTCTTCTCTAACCTTCTCCATCACCACCTTCATTACAATATTAAACAGGAACGGACTTAATGATTACCCTTGATGCAAGCCAACTATCACTGGAAAACTTTATGTCTATCCCAGGCAGGTCCGAACTCTTTTCTTCACATTTCTGTACATCTCCTGCACCAGCCTGACATATTTCTCCGGCACTTTCTTCTCCCTCAGACACCTCCAGACTTCTTGCCTTGGCACTCTATCATACGCTTTCTCCAGATCAATAAATGCTAGATGTAGCTCCCGTTGCTTCTCTCGAAACTTTTCCATCATTTGCCGTAACCCAAAGATAGCATCTGTCGTCAATCTACCGGGCATGAAGCCAAATTGCTCCTTTGCAATCTCCACCTCCTTCCTCAGTCTTCCATCAAGAATCCTCTCCAGGATTTTCATTGTGTGGGACATCAACTTTATTCCTCTGTAATTCTTACAGTCTTGTGCATTCCCTTTACTCTTGTAGATGGAGACAAGAGTACTTTCCCTCCATTCCTCAGGTATATTTTCCTGTTGACAAACTTTCATTAACAGGTCCCACAGCAGGTCAATTCCCTCTTCCCCCAGGGCCTTCCATGTCTCCATTGGGATCCTGTCAGGGACCACTGATTTCTATTCTTCATCTTCTTTATGGCCTCCTTCACTTCCACGCTACTAATGTTCTGCACCATCCCCTCATAAGGCTCCCCATCTTATCTGTGATTCCTTGCATTTTCTTCATTCAAAAGTCCTTCAAAATATATTCTTCATCTCTTTCTTATATCCACATCCCTCCTTAATACCCTTCCTCCAGAGTCTTTGATCTGCCTCACATATACGATGTCCTTTGGTGCCTTATTTCTACATTTTGCCAATCGATAAATCTTTCCCTATCCTATTTTTTTTTAAGTTCATGTTTGTGAAATATACCTTTCATATGTTACACACGTGGCTCATTGTTAGTCAATTCCGCTTAGAAAATAAAGTAGTCAAAAAGAGAATTATGGCCTTGAACAAGCACGAGCTAACTTGGAGTCGCATTGCACTGTTTCTACAGTTACTAGGTAGGCTCGTGTGAGTTTTATTTATTTATTTTTTTTTTTGCTTTTTCCATGTTTTAGCGATAAATTAAATAAGTAACGCCTGCGCTCTATTGCCACATATAAGTTTCCTTTTGTTAGTTTTTTTACCATATTCGCTGTTGTAATGAGCAACTTCCTTGAGATCTTGTTGACAGTGGTGTAAGGAGAGTATAAAAAATTACTTACACGAAACCAAAGAAGTGCAAAAGAAAAAGTAAAAATAAAAATCCATTAAGTAACAAAAATAAATTTATTTTTCAAGCATTTTTTTCAGTTAATGTTTATGAAATATACCTTGCATATGTTGCACACGTGGCTCACTGTTAGTGTTAGCATCATTCACTTTAAATTACTAGGTCGATATAAAGACTACGTATTATACATTGGTTCTTAAAACATTTCGAAACGCAAAAGTCTGACTTAGAATTCCATTAGAATGGAATGCTAATTCGAACTTCTTGTGACTTTCTTTGCGAACTTCTTTGAAATTATTTTCAGCTCTGCGGGGGAAAAAACCGCATAAATTAAAATGCATGAAAGTCACTTGAATTCCATTATTTTTAAAAATATAGGCAAACTTGTCTGCTAATTATGAGAATGACGTTTAGCTTAGTTAGGGTGGCATTAACATTCCTTGTAGTATGCTAATGACACAGTCGTTTCGAAGTCGTTAACGTTACGCATTTCTGAGTTCATATCTTTTCGTCTCATGACTTGCAGATGTTTTCTCTCTCTCTCTCTCTCTCTCTTTCTCTCTTTCTCTCTCTCTCTCTCTCTCTCTCTCTCTCTCTTATCGGTTGCATTATTTATTAGACCTCAGAATTTTTATCTAATCTGCTTATTAATCCAACGGGAAAATCCTCATTCTACGTAAAGAATTCCTCAGTCTTCATAATTAAAGGATAAGGAAGCTCCCCCATCTTTGCTCTTCTGACATCATAACAAACTTTGAGCTGTTTAGCTGATCGCTGATATGCTTTTACAGATAACGCTTTGGTTATTTATAAGAGCTTTCCAGATGACATTGGGAAGATAAGCTCTACAGGCAGATAGATGGTTGTGCCATGTCACTAATTATCTCTTTCACGTAAGAAGAAGAAGAACCCTTCACTGCTATGGCTTGTTTCGCTATATTAATGATGTATTCTCTGGCTATATTCAGGAAGAATTAAATATGTTTTCAGTCCAAATTAACAACTTTTTCATAAGTCACGCCGTCTTTCCTTTCCTTAATACATTTGTGAAGAGGAATGATGACTTATATGACTTATCGCAGTGTTTCTGTTTATAATAAACCGAGTTTTACACGAAGATGCATTCTTTATCATTCAATGTATCCTCTCGCAAACGTAATTGCCAAGACCGTCGTCCACCGAGCACATTATATAATCTACTCTTCTAAGATGCTCTCAGACAGCAGTTATGTGTTTTTGTATTAAATGCTTTCGTTTTATTCTTAATTTACGTGTGTAGTCACTTCATTAAAATTCTTGATCTTCTTAATCAGGAATATTTTTGTTGTCGCTACAATTATCGTTGTTGCTGCTGTTTTATTATTCTTGTTGTTATTATTATTATTTCTGTATTTTGGCCTTATCCAAAGGCTTGGGAATCGGCTAGATATCGTAGTAAAATGTGAGATTCCCTAAACGTGCGGTTTTTCTGGAGTTTAGTTGGTGTTAGACCTGCGAGACTCAATTTTTCCAGATGTTTTAAAAATGTTCTTGGTATTGTTTCTAGCGCTCCTATGACAACTGGAACTGTTGCTTTCTTGCTACCAAGCCGTTGAATTTCAATCTCCAGATTCCTATACTTGGTCAGTTTTCATGCACTTTTTTCCTTCTGCTTTACTATCTCCTGGTATTGCCATATCAATAAAATGTGCGTGTTATTGCTGTTGTACTACAGTGATGTTTGCCATATTATGTTCAAGATGCTTGTCTGTCTGTCTGTCTGAATTTTATTAAAGTCCAATATATCTTGATATTTTTATTTTCAATATTTTTTTCAAATCTGTTCCCAAGGAATTTTGCAAGCTGGGAAACTATATTTCTTGCACAACCTCCAGTATATATTCGTTGTTGTTGTTGTTGTATAATGTAGGTATAATAAATTATCACAAATCAAAAACTTGTCATTTCGTCGGGCGTACAATTTATACGACATTCACACAATACAGCTATAGATAGGATTAGGAACAGGAGTATTAAAAACATAAGTGACACAAGACTACAGTAGGAGTCTGCTATAGTCTTGTGTCACTTTTCTCGATGCATTAGCTAGAGATTGTACTCAAGAAGAATCATCCTCTTTGTCATTGCCAGAAGATTGCACTAATCTTCTGTCAATGACAAAGTTGGTTGCCTGAGCTAACCGATTTTCAAAAACGTTTATGTCTAAGAACAGCAGCTTAAAAAAGTTACTGGAATAACTCTTTTTTTATTAGCAACTCGGGCTTTAATGCTGCAGCTTAGAAAAATTCGTCATTAAAGTCATAAACTTGAATGACCTCGATAAATATAGGTGAAAATGTTTATAATTAAAGAGTTATAATTAAAATATAAATTTGTTCCAAAAGAAAATGAAACATTAAATTAATTTCCGCTATCATTTAAACAGCATGCAGGATGACATGTCTCTCTCTCAAACTAACAAGCAAAATTATTTTATAGACATAATGAAATAATTAAATATTATGTACAAAATCTCACTTTTATCTCGTTAGAATACAAGCAATAACGAAGAATTAAATGAAAAAGCTACCTTCGGTCGTTCTTGTGCATTTGCTTCCTGAGAAAATACACTTTTGGTCTGGTAACAAGGTCGAGTCGTGGGGCCAGTCTACATTCTTCTTCCACTGTTTTCCGGTCACGATTATTTCTCCCTGATTATCAACTTGAAGTTCGTAAAGAGCAACAAATACGTTTTCTTTAGGACTGTAATCGAGTAATACAAATTTCAGTTCTCTATCTCCCTGAAGATCCGTTTGTCCAAATCCTAATAGAGTTGGGAAAACACAATTGCGAATATAATGGGAGAGACTGTAAGTCTTCGCTGTTATATCTTCCCCTGCAATCAATGCTGAGTTCAGTCCGGAAAGTAAAAGAGATATTGCGTCATAATATGAATAGAAGGAATAGAAGTCAACCTGTAAAAAAAAATCACGTATGAGAAGCGATCGAACAATATTGCTATGAAGTTAAATGACTATTATGATTATTTATGAGGACGGCTGAATAGACTTTTTTTTTGTTTGTACACTGAGAGAGAGAGAGGTGCTCAAAAGACGGCATTTCCGTCAAAGTATTCAATAGTAATGAACTCAGTCAGTGCTAATATAGCTCCTGTCCTCTCTCTCTCTCTCTCTCTCTCTCTCTCACACACACACACACACACACACACACACACACACACACACACACACACACACACACACACACACACACACACACACACACACACATTTTAAGCGATGGTACATAAACTGAAATTGTAAAATATCATTATTTTCAATTATTTGATACAAATAAATTACGGTATTCAGTAACGATGACGTCTTCTAATGTTCGGAAATCTGGATTCGAATCCAGTTTAAGATGCGCTAGAAACATTAATAATAGCGCATCTTGAAGTTGAGTTTGCCAGTTTGTGCGACGGTATTTTTCTTCCCAGAAACTCATCTTTTTTTTTTTCCTTTTATAAAAAAGCGAAGTTACTTTTGGCCATAACAGACCATCGCGCATAGACACATAACGTAGGATGAGATTTTTTGTTTATCAGCTTAGTATAATAATCTTATAAACTATTAATATTTTATCATGAGATCCACACGATACTCAAAAGTAAAAAATACTGAGAAATACACATAGTTTAATATGTCTTCTTTTTTAGTGAGTCACTAGTTATTCTTATATTTCTCTGCCTTCTTATATAAAAATATGTTTTCAGTTAAGATTAATCTAATTAACCATTTCTTTATACTTCTAATTCTTTTAGCCTTGGAGTTTAGTAAGTTAGAAACCTCAAAATTAAATAGAATTTCGCAATTCTTGGCAAGATTGCGACCCACAAAATGTCATTTGCCACCTTGAAAGTACAACATGTCTTTACTTTCTTACTGTGAAGTCTAGTATAAACAGAGTTTCTTACCGCAGTCGATGTATTGGTTTGATCGTAGAAGAGTGAAGATTGAGAATCGTTCTTCCAGACATCTTGATAATGCATGTCTCTCTCGATCACGGTTAATACAAAAAGTGCCCGAAGAATGTATCGAGAAGGCGGTGGGAGATCAGGAATGGAAGTAGGATGAAGAACTGTCTGACTGTGGACGGCAATGAAGGCGAATCTTCCATCTCCTAATCCCATCTGGTGAGCAACACTAAGGATATTCACGACTAAGGACATCATTAGACTCATGCTAAGAATGATTGCTGAAAACAACAAACAAAATCTGAAGTTTTGACATTTATAATTGTAAAATAAGAAAAATGTTTAAAATAATTCTGTACTAAATTATCATCAGTAAATAACAAACAAAATTTGATTACTCATTTTAACTGTAACTTCCAGGGATATAACAGAGTTCTTAAAATCATGCGCTGTTTACAACACTTTAAACTTATTCTCCCCTAAAAGATCTGTGATTTTAAAGATATACATATAGATATGGGACTAGATCCTTCTTTCTAATAATTAGCTAATTATTTTCTTCCTCGTGTGTAAATATATTGCGTGTTAATATATTCTAAACTTAAAATCTTATCTTCTTATAAGTGTTCAATTTAAATTTAAATTTTCTACTACTAATATTAATTGCCCTTTTGTCAAGATCCAGGTTCTAATTACCTCAAAAACAATTAGATACCAACAGCTATTATTGTGACCTTGTTGTTTATAATCATTTGCTGCTTTCAATTAATTATTTCAAGGAAAAATGAAAGAATTCTTTTCAAGTAAATTTACTTTCGACGCAACGTGAATCTTTTTTTTACTCTTAAAACTAAATAACTAAATTAAAACTTTTGTTAGAACTCTAGGAGGCACACCGTTCCCACATTATTATTAACGTGATATTTTCGAATCTTACGAAACTTATTTTAGTTTGACTGGTTGTGTAAAGGAAATGTTGTTCCATCTCATTTGAAATTTGAGATGTTCCTCTAGCGGCAAAAATAAAATCTTGGCGACAGTATTCATTAGCTTCCCATTTAACTGGATCCTATTTCATATAAATTAATGAGTATCGTGTATAAATTCACCATTCGTTTTAAGTTTGAAATCGCCAATATTTTAACTTAATAAGCACGGTTTGTGCTGGTTATCAGAGAAAGTTATTGCTGTTCGAAGAAGATAACAAACAACAATTTCGCTTTGGTTTAACAAGGATGTGTTTTCGAATCATTATTATAATTTGTTGGCTTTCTTGTATTCTATTCTTACTTCTTGTATGTTAGCAAATGCCTGACTTTGGATATGATAATCACATTATTAATGAGTCAAAGCAGTGACATTTTCTAAGAAGCATTCAAAGAGTTGCAACTATTGTTTGAAGTTTAAAAATCAAAATAAATATATTACTCTCATATGAATCACACAGCTCACTATGATAGTTGATTATATGATTCCCTTATTATTATTATTATAACATAATATATATTACTAAACTTGTAGTGGAATGAATATCTGAGCGACCTGCCAGATCCACCAAATTAATACCTTAGACAGTCCTATGACGCGATAGCTCTGAATTTATTAGAATTATCAAAATAAAAAAAAGTATAAACCAAGGAGAGTTAGGAGTTTAGGGACAGAAGAAAGTGATACCATCATTTAGAAAATAAAATATAGCAGGAAAAATGAGAAATTTTTTTTTCTCCTTTCTTCCCTGTGGTCTTGCCAGGGGCGGCTCGTGCATAGGTACTACGGAACTGCAGCATCCCCAATTTTTTTCGATATATAAATATATTTATAATTTATTTATATTTGCTTGTAATATTTAATTTTATCATCAACAATCCTAAACAATTCTCTTATTTTGTATAAAAAATAATAAAAATCCATCTTGTAGCACTCAGGAGGGCGAAGGACGCTAGCAGCACTGTGTTTATCACAGTGTCATATTGCTACGCACTCAAGCATTTGCAGGTCATAGTGAGATGCGAGCTATTAGCATAATGGGGCACTGTCCGTTGCGCAGTTCCACTGTTGTTTATATGCAGTTTGCGCCAGTAGTAGTGTTCGTAGTGCTTATCGTGTTTACTTCGTCTCTTAAACATTTGGACATTACAATTAAAGGATTTAATTGTAATGTCGAAAAATTGTAAATCCATTCCTTTAATTACAATTAAAGGAATGGATTTTATTTTTAAGTAATTTTGAATTTTACCATACTGTATAATTTTATCGATAATAAACAATATTTTTTCATGCTTAATTTTTTTTTACATTTTTACCACAATTTTGATATTTTATCCAAACACGTGTATGTATTTTTTTAAATAACGAAACCTGTGGTGCGTTCATAATTAGAAGAAACACACGTATAAACCACAGCACAGTGAAAATTATTTAATTGTAAATATTTCATCCTAAGTATCTTAGGACATCATCAGTACAGTATATAAACAAAAATTAGGAATAACATACAGTTAGGGCGCATGATTACATAGAATCTCATGAAAACGTGCATAACGTGCTAAATACTACAAAAAAAAAAAAAACGTTAATTATTTAACACAGTTTTGTATGATAACTTCCCATACTTTAGGAATAGTAAAAATGTCGTTGCGGTTTAGGTTTGGTCTGTGTAGTAGGGCTTCAGAACTTTCTTTGTATAAACGTTCATGTTTAAATAAAGATCCATGTAAAAGTTTAGCCTTTTCCCAATGGATCCTATGGTTTGGATTTTCAATTCCGTGTTGAGAGAGGCCAGATTTCTGCGGTTTAAGAAGACGAATGTGGTCTTGATGTTCCGAGATGCGTTTCTGAACAGACCTACCTGTCTGTCCAAAGTAAGATAATTTGCATGAGCATGGAATCTCATAAACACCAGGTAACATCAAGGGTGAGAATTTGTCCTTAGGAGAAGGTAATAAGTTATAAATTTGGTTGATAGGTTTGTAAGTAGTGGCAAAATTGTATTTCTTCATAATTTTAGAAAGACGTTCTGAGATGCCTTTAACGTAAGGTATGGGAATCCTATGCTCTTCTTCCTGTCTGGTTTGATGTATGCAGACGTGACTGATGATTTTTTAGTTGTTTTGGGATTATATCCATTTAGGATGGCTGTATTTTTGATAACTTCTAATTCCTGGTTTAAAGATTCTTCAGAGGAGCAGAATTTGTCTGCTCTGGAAACTAGTGATTTAATAATGCCAGATTTCTGAGATGGATGATGAGCAGAAGAATTGTGAATGTAGCGACCAGAGAATGTAGGCTTGCGAAAGACGAAAGTGGCGATGGAACCGTCTTCTTTTCTTTTGATGTGTAAATCCAAAAAAGAGATACCCTGTGGAGATTCTTTTTCTAACGTAAAGTTGATGCGATGATGAAGAAGGTTAATTTTATCTAGAAACAGTTGTAATTCAGGTTCGGGATGATTCCATACTGCAAATACGTCATCGACATATCTTAGCCAAATTTTTGGTTTGGGTTCAAAAGTGAATATTTTTTCCTCAAGGTGTTCTAGAAACAAATTTGCTAGGTTTAGTGATAAAGGAGATCCCATTGCTGTTCCTTCCTCTTGCTTTTAAATTTGGCCTTTCCAGGTGAAGTAACCTGATGCAATAACAAACTTGAATAATTCAACTATATCAGACGGAGATTTTTGAGTAATTCTATTGTTTCTTTATGGAGAATGTTAGTGAAGAGGGAGAAAATGTCGAAGCTGATTAACAAGTCAGTTTTTGATAGTTGAATGTCTTTAATTTTTGTGTGAAACCTGAATTACAACTGTTTCTAGATAAAATTAACCTTCTTCATCATCGCATCAACTTTACGTTAGAAAAGGAATCTCCACAGGGTATCTCTTTTTTGGATTTACACATCAGAAGAAAAGAAGACGGTTCCATCGCCACTTCCGTCTTTCGCAAGCCTACATTCTCAGGTCGCTACATTCACAATTCTTCTGCTCATCATCCATCTCAGAAATCTGGCATTATTAAATCACTAGTTTCCAGAGCACACAAATTCTGCTCCTCTGAAGAATCTTTAAACCAGGAATTAGAAGTTATCAAAAATACAGCCATCCTAAATGGATATAATCCCAAAACAACTCAAAAAATCATCAGTCACGTCTGCATACATCAAACCAGACAGGAAGAAGAGCATAGGATTCCCATACCTTACGTTAAAGGAATCTCAGAACGTCTTTCTAAAATTATGAAGAAATGCAATTTTGCCACTACTTACAAACCTATCAACCAAATTTATAACTTATTACCTTCTCCTAAGGGCAAATTCTCACCCTTGATGTTACCTGGTGTATATGAGATTCCATGCTCATGCAAATTATCTTACTTTGGACAGACAGGTAGGTCTGTTCAGAAACGCATCTCGGAACATCAAGACCACATTCGTCTTCTTAAACCGCAGAAATCTGGCCTCTCTCAACACGGAATTGAAAATCCAAACCATAGGATCCATTGGGAAAAGGCTAAACTTTTATATGGATCTTTATTTAAACATGAACGTTTATACAAAGAAAGTTCTGAAGCCCTACTACACAGACCAAACCTAAACCGCAACGACGTTCTTACTATTCCTAAAGTATGGGAAGTTATCATACAAAACTGTGTTAAATAATTAACGGGTTTTTTTTTGTACTACTTTAGCACGTTATGCACGTTTTCATGAGATTCTATTGTAATCATGAGCCCTAACTGTATGTTATTCCTAATTTTTGTTTATATACTGTACTGATGATGTCCTAAGATACTTAGGATGAAATATTTACAATTAAATAATTTTCACTGTGGTTTATACGTGTGTTTCTTCCAATTACTTGTATGTATATTTCGAAAGTTGCAGCACCTCCACGATTTCAAGGCACGAGCCGCTACTGGGTCTTGCATGCTATTTTCCATTTTCCAGAATGAAGATTTTACTTCTCCTTCCATTGCCTTAATATCTCCCATTTCATTTCTTTTATTTATTTCTTTATCAATGTAATTAATTTACCAGTGCATACCATTCCATAGCAACGATATTCTGTCAACACAAAGCAGTTCTGCTTGAGATAAGGTTTCATCTTTCCCAGTTAAGTCATTGAATGTCACTACCCTGACATTCAATATCTTCCAATTCAATACTAATCTTAATAATTAATCTTGTTGTTAGACAAGAATAACAGGACTACTTTCTCTCAAATCAACTAGTGATTATAATGCCATAAGAGTATATATACTACACATAAAAACATTTGATAAATTTTATGAATTTTCTAGCTCTTTACTGTTACAAATAAGGATAAGTATATCCAAAAAAAATACAATCATCTATCCAATCCGTCTAGTAGCACTTTAAAAATCAAATCACCTTTGCTCTGCTATTCTTTTCAATCAAAGAAAGCGGTATTTTGTACAACAAACAAAATTAATCTAATTTGTTGTTGCGATACTCAAAGAAATTGGGCATCTGTCCATTGCCATATAAGAAATAAGTTGGATTTGTTTTCTTTTGTGGTCCCAGCAAAAAAGGCTATGAGGATAGTGTATATTAAGTTTCTCCTTAAGGCAGTTGAAAGAATATACGAGACATTATACCCTCGATTATAAAAATCCTGATTTCGATTCTCGTCGTGATGAGAGGAATTTTTATATGTTGTTTTATTTTAAGGTGAATTAGCCAATCATATACAAAGTAAGGAGGGTTTTTAGTCTCAGAAACTCGAATGTTTAATCAGGATACATACAGGCAGTTCGACTAGAAAACACACGCAATTTACAAACAAAAATGTTGTTAGTGAGCAGTAGGATGCATTATATGTAGATCGTGGATAATGTCGTTATGTGTTGATGGACGATTATGTTCTATAGACGTCGTTGTATGGAGTGCAGTCCCTCCTGCGATGAGTCCATGGACTCCTCGGAAGTGTGTTACGCAATATATATATAATTATAGGAATTACCATAATTCGGAAAACGATTTTAAATCAAAACAAAAAGTTTTCTTTCGTAGGATTAAAATTTAATGAAGTTTCGAATTTACAGTCTTTTGGGAAAAACTCTCAAATGAGTTCAAAAAGCGAAAAGTTAGGCAAATCACCTTGAAATAAAATGATTAACAAAAATAGTCCTGCTTCTATTCGCCATGGTGAGGAATACACACACACACACACACACACTAAATTTCTCAATTTGATTTTGAATTTTCGAACTGGAGTCATGATTTCATGTTAATCAAAGAAGCTTGTTCTAAAAAATTCTCAATTGAGCACTTAGGATAACTTGCTATCCTGGTGCACATTCCAATCAAGAGGTCATAGTTTTGAATTCCTATTCGCGTCTCCGTGCATAGTGAGGATCTGAAGTGGCTGGAAAACGTCATCTAACCATTAGCTCACCATGTTAGTAAAGCACTATAGGTTAAAAATGTTTTATGTGTAGCATTCGAATATTAACAATAAATCAATAAAAACTTAAGGAGAGGATGAAAAAACTGAAAAGCAAGAAATATATCAGTACGAATTCTCTACTAAGCATGCTGATGAACACTTACGGATGACATACACTCTGATTTAAATAAATAAAAAATATTGCTTATTATTATTATTATTTCAGTTGTTTTCTCTTTTTGTTTGTGGTGGTATTTTGTACACGAACGAAATTTTATTAGAATAATGTGAGAAATTAAACTTAGTTAATAACGTGCTGCAAGAAATTTAATACTGTGCTATAATAAAGAGACATGTAATAATGCAATCGCTCTCTCTCTCTCTCTCTCTCTGTGATATAAAACCGATAGAAGTAGCTTACCTTTAATGGGAGGATTAATACTAGTGAGACGAACTTTTATATCTTCTTGTGTTGCATTTAGAGGCAATACTAAAAAGGCACGAACGATATACCCACGTTTTCTTAGTTCCCGATCCGTTATCGTGGCAAGTCGTAACCAATTGTCCTCTGCCACGGCTAGCATCGCTGAAAATTTCCATCGAAATTCTTGAACCACGCCTGCTATTGCTCGCGCTGTTTCCGAAACGGACAAAATAGTTCGGGCGAACGTGGTGTAAATAACTTTATTAGAGAGAGTCTGGGAGGAGCAACTGGATGACACGAACAGCGTGTGATGGACGGCAGATAAGGAAGCGGCAGCTTCGCATACGTTGTCGGCAACATCTCCGACTATAGCGCGAACTTGCGGGTTGATCACCGCTCCGACAACCGATTGAATTCCCAAATTACCACAACTATCGGATGTCGAAACAATCCTTATAGTTAATTTAAGATCTTTCCTGACTCTGCTAAAGGACGGGTGTTGGAGAGCCTTTTCTGCTGCAATGTCAAATATCTCCGTATCGCGAACACACAAGTGACTTCGAGTCATTCCTACGATACTAAATGAACCGAAATTATTCTCTTGACAGACAATTAGAGATGTGAAGATATGACAAGTCAATAATATTAAAAGTACGTACGTTTTGATTGTTTGGTTAGTAAACATAGCAGCCTCGTAACATATATATTAATTCCGGACTTAGCTATACAATAATCGCTAAAGAATGTGCTATTTTTCCGGCATGTCTTTCGAGCTTTACACTAAAATCATCTTACCAGGCTCTATCTCTCCCTCTTTCTCGGTGGGATAATCCATTACTTGTACTAAGATTTGGTTGGAGAGTAGCAAACACGGATTCACATAATAAACGCAAACCAGCTGAGTAATCAGAGGAACTACAGCGCATGCGTCAGAAATCCTCTCGAAGAAAAAAGCCAGACTCAGTTCTGATCAATGAGACAACGCATTTAAATTCAAACTGGAAGGAGATTTACGCAAACGTGTTTTTTTTTTTTTTTTTAATATCAGTAAATAACGAATAGAAGCGCTTTAGCTAAGGAAATATGAAGATAATGGAATATTGTATTGGTTCTGATGCTTTAGTACAGCTATAAAATGAATTATTTTCTAACTATTAACAAGATAACTATTAATGTAAACATGGTGGTAAGAAATATGTTCGAGATAATAAAGATGCAAAAGTGTTGCACATGGTAATATGCTGTTGGTACGTATTTTTGCATTAATGTAATTATTATCTGTGTTCATCACTAATATCAGTTAATGTAAATGCAGTCTTTGGCGAAAACTTAATAAGATTTGTTGTTGAACACAATCGTATTGCTTTGCTGTGCCTATGTGAATATAATAAAATAATAATAAATTTAAAAAAATAATAAAAGGGATGATTAAAAGGATAGCGGTAACAGTTGTAAGATTAATAAACCCCCAAGCCAATATGTTTGAGATAGGGGAGGCGAATCTCTTATTGCGTATATCCGACTACAGTGGTGATGGTCAGTATATAGATGACCTAAGAGTTGCATTTCTGTATTTTAAATCTCGGGCACAAATTAGTCAGTATTAGCCTGCGGTTTTATGTAGTTAACTTTCCCACCACTAAAAACTTCTGAATACCTTTTTAGTGGTGTTATGCTTACTTTCAAATAGAAATGGGGATGGGATCTATAAAATTAATTTTTATAACAACACCACACACGAGAGATCGAAAAACCTATAACACAACTATGTTGTGTGGAGAGGCAAGGAGAAAGATGACATCTTTTGATATGTGTCTTGAACAGCTGGAAGTAGTGATCCATTCATAATATAGTGTAAAAGGAACTGTTCCAAAAGTAGACGGAATGAAAGAAAAGGAAAAGAAGTTGTACATGTTTAGAAGAAAGGGGAAGAATGACTGAGTTTGGTGAAGCAGATCCCGTGAAAATAACCAAAGAAAAGGCATTGCCAGAAACAGAATGCCTATGAGAAAATGACTGAAGTGAGTCTATGAAAAAGAGAGAGAGAGAGAGAGAGAGTGAGTGAGATATATTAACCGGATTCCTTTTTCTGGATAACATCAAGCACTTCTAAGGATATTCTTGCACACCTAAAGACTGTCAAGATTGAAGGTTTAAATATTTTTACCAATCAGTCAAACTATGTTGTTTGTATAGCCTATTTACATCATATTTATATCATACATGCATGAACAAATACAAAAGTTATATGCATATATATTACGTGTTATAAATCTGTAAAAAAATGTCAGTATTTCGTTTTACAAATTCCTACAAAGCGTGCTACTTGTATAGCGCCACCATTGCGTATACTCTCAAACAGGAAGATGAAATATTTGCTCATGGAAAGAAACAAAGTTACAATCCCTTTTAGAATCCACGCAAGGAACTACCTACGGATTTTGTTTTCAAGTGAAGTTGAGTTAGTTGGTCTCAGAATAAGGTGGAGAAGTTTGGTCCCACCAACTCAAGGTTTTACGCCTGCAAAATTAGAAAACCGGTCAGATAAAATGCAATTCACAGGCATAAAATACTTGCTTTAGAGTCTCAGTTTCTTCGCTATAATTCAAACCAAAACAAAGTTTCTATACATGTATAGAGATTATCTAAGAACGACATTCGTTAGCTAGTGTTGTTATGTTGGGAATAAATTATAAATTCACATAATCTGCATCAGCATGGGCTGAACACAGACATAAATATGCATTCGGCCAAATACCTAGGAGGTGATGTAATATGATTCCTTGTATCGGGCCTTTTTATCTGAAAGTGATTCTGGGTGATCTATAATTAGTATGAAAGTAATAGTAGTACAGCAGTTTAGCGTAATTACTTTTTTCCTGCATTCTTGTATATATTCTGCGATATGAATTTAATGTTGGTATACAAGCAGTCTGTTAATACCATCTCTTTCCAGTTACTTTTCTGATTTCTTGATTGCTTTCTTTTCCATTATCCTTTTTTTTCGGAACAGTGTAAAGATTTTGGTTTAGTATGTAACTGTACTGTAAACGCTGTGAACCGGAGCTGGTGGATGTATAGTAAGCTGCATAGTGAACCGAAGCTGGTCTATTAAAAAATCTCCGTTATTTCGGTAAATTGGATTAAAGTAAATAGGATCCTCGGCCTGGTTGGCCGAGTGGTTAACGTATCGGGTCTCCAACAAACAGACGGCGAGCTCAAACCCCGCCTCGGGAACGAATGTTTGCGATCAGTTCAAGTGGAAGATGAATTTCAAATCCCGGTGTGACAACACCTCTCCGCTTATTGGAGGCCTGGAGTGGCTTCAAAAAGTTGCAGTTTGGTTTCTATAGCAGGGTGTCCGGACTATGTAAAAAATAAATATAAATAAATAAAAAACATATCAAATTCATAAAAACTACAAAGAAAATCATTAGCCCACTCACAATGTACTTACAAAAGCCTTTCGTGGGTGGCAGTCACATAAAAAATATCTATTTATAATGATATTAAACATACACAGCAAAATCAATAAGTAAGTGTTGCATGTTATCTACATTGACGTTTGTTAATATTTATGCAGAAATTATATTCACATAGATTAGACACCGATCTTAAACGTGATTTAGAAATATGTACACGCACAAGAAATATAAAATTAAGAATTTAATCATTAAAAACATGGCCTCACATTTAATCTACACGTTAGTTAGTGGAATCTGTTTTCGAGATCGTATTTGTTTTCCCATTGCTGCAATATTCTGCAATCGCTTGTCAACAAAAGATCAGCTGGTGTTGTCATAGGTTCGTTGAAATATGGCTGTATTTCCAACTGTCATTTCAAGTACTCTCTCTCTCTCTCTCTCTCTCTCTCTCTCTCTCTCTCTCTCTCTCTCTCTCTCTCTCTATCTATCTATCTATCTATCTATAGTGAAGTCATCTTCGTTCATACCATAAGGGGTAGCTTCATTTGTGGGAGATTTTCTTCAGTATTACATGCTATTTCAATTACTTTATAAATATACTAATAGCATGTTAGGAAAATTAAGACCAACCATTTTCATTCGGAATACAACTGTCATATTAAATGCAAAGATTAATGTCATTTCGAAATGCACGACGGAATGAAAATAGTATAGATTGTAAATGAACCTTTAAGACATTGAAAACTCATCAAACCATTCTGTTGTAAACAGAAATGTTTACAACGCTGTTTCGTTCTCCAAATACAAATTTATCTAGCTGTCCATTTAAAGTAAATATATTATGTTTTGCTATTTACATAAGATACTTATGAAGCTCATTCTCTACGTATATGCACAGAGCAATATTTGATTATATACAGATGCACCGAATGAGAAATTCTCTAGTAGTGCACTCGAGTCCAAGATAAATATCACATTCTTTATTTAAACACAAAGAAGTAATTATGTGGAAATAACGATTTTTTTGCAGAAAATAAATCTTATTCGATTTCCGATGTTTTATTGTTACCGTTAGTTTTATATTGATTTCTATTATTACTGAAAATTAAAAAACTGTCATTATCATAGCTGTTCTTTAAAGTTTTATTATATTTCTTATTTGCTGTTACAGCTCCCGCATTTTAGATGAAAAACATAGTTTTAATACCCTTGCGAAAGATTTCGTACTGCCACACAGCATAACAACATACCTTCTGGTGAAGTATGCAACTGACAGACAATATATTCACCCTGATGAACATAGTTAATGTTCATAGTTCTATGTTACTTTGGCGTAACATACACAATCAAACACCAACTGATTAAAATTGCTAACTAAAGCCATTTATCGATGCTTGAAGTCATGTTATTCTGACCTAAATGTTTTATATCACTCTCTTGGTAATTAGTAAAACATGTCAAAAAAACATTGTGATATATCGCCAAAATGGAATTGGACTTTTTTCTGCTTTTTCAAAGATAAGAATAGAAATGCTACATTAGTCATATTCAGAAAGCTTTTCATTTTATTAATCATCCCATTTTATCATGAAAACATTATGAACATGGAATAATAAGTTTTCGTTTGAAATAGTTTAAACGTTATTGAACAAACAGAGGACAAGCTGTCGGATTAAGTGTAACTTAGTAATTGTTTAACTCTTACCGGTAACTTTTACGAAGTCTATATTTTTAATATAGACTTCGTAAAAGTCTATACTATAGTTAATATCCCACGTGAAATACTATAGTTAATATCCCACGGATTGTATTCCAAAACAACTAACTTAATCCGTCGAAATTACAGGTAATGTTCTATTACAAATTGAGAAAGAAAGAAAGAGAGAGAGAGAGAGAGAGAGAGAGAGAGGGAGGGAGGGAGGGAGGGAGAGAGAGAGAGAAAATAGAAACCGATTTTATCTTTTAAAACATGAGTCGTTTTCATTTTCATTATATTTTTAACGTGAAATACAACATATAACGTAACATATTACATATAACATATATGTAATATGTTACGATGGTTTCGTAACATACTTAAATATTTACATATCTACCAGTGTTACGCGCACGCTACTCGATAGGTTAATATACCTAACGGGTAGTTTAATGTGCAGTCATAAATCGGGGATTGGTTTGATCTGTGCGTGGTAGAAAAATGTCATAGCAATCAATCGTAGTCTGCTCGGAGTGCGTATTACTCGAAGTTCCTCTACATTCCATCTTAAATAAAATATGTAATAAATTTGGTATTCCTAATACTCCTGTAAATGGATGAATAACACCATTAAGCTTCAGAGCTGCAAAGAGAAACAATTGTGGATGCAATTTAAGAAGAAAGGTGACCTGCAAGCACACGAACAGTACAAACCACAGGCCAGAAGGGTAACTAGTGTGGTAAGAAAAGCAAAAGCAGATTAAGAAAGGAAATTAGCAATGCAAGCTAAAGTGAATCCCAAACAGTTCTTTCGATATGCTGCAAGTAAAAGAAAAAATGTATACGGCGAAATGATTCTAAGGAATGCCGATGGCAGGGTAGTAACTGAATCAGATGAAATAGTAGAATTGCTAAGCGAACATTTTGCAAGAGTATATCATCCAGGCTGTGATAATGCTGGAATAAAAGAACGAATGGCTGATACAGGAATTGAAGTGAATGAAATACAGGTAAATAGTATATTACAGAACCTTAATGTAAATACATTTGTGGGATTGGATGATACACCAGCTCGAGTCTTACGCGAAGCCGCAAAGAATTGTCAGTTCCCTTGATTGTTTAATTTAAGTCTCAGCTCTGGGTTAGTCTCGAGGGTATGGAAAGAGGGGAAGATAGTTCCATTGCATAAAGAAGGTTCCAAGACTGCTGTTGCAAATTACCGACCGATCATCGTATCAGGAATCTTTGTCAAGGTTTTGGAGATATTAATCAAGAGCAAAATACAAGAATTAATCAAGAGCAAAATACAAGAATGGATAGATGAAAATAGAATACTGTATGGAGGACAGCATAGTTTTGTGAAGGGTAGATCATGCCTCAGTAACTTGCTCACGTTTTATAATACAGTGACAGCTGAACTGGATAAGGATAATGGATTTACAGTGATACTGCTGGACTTTGCTAAGGCCTTTGATTTACTGATTAGAATTCCACATGGAATTCTAATCAGTAAACTGTAGCACATTGGGGATGGATTAGGGTTGGTGAGATGGATAGGAAGGAGGTTGATGGAGAGATATCAGAGAGTAGTTTATTCATTAGTGGAGTGCAAAAGAAAGCCTGTTACTAATGCTGTGCCGCAGGATTCTGTTCTTGGACACTGATATTTAGTTTGTTCATTAGTGATATTGAAAAAGATCTGAGAGGAACTGTTCATTTATTTTCTGATGATGCAAAGTTGGGTAGAGCAATAGTGAATGCACATGATGTCAAAATTTTGCAGGATAATTTGGATACATTGGCAGTCTGGGCTAATGAGAATGGATGTCAGTTTAATGTAGCAGAGTGTAAGGTTATGCATTTTGGGTCGAAAAAATTAACAGCGGTATATCACATTGGTGGAACTGTACTCCAGGAGGTTGACGAAGCCAGAGAATTGGGTGTGTTGGTGGATAGGGAGTTGAAGTGTAGGGAGCACATTGCAAAAGTGGCTAAATCAGTTCATGAGATCACATGGTTACTGAAGAATACTTTGACGAGCAGAGATAAGCAAGTTATTGTTCCTCTTTATCGAGCCTTGAAGATCCCATTTTGACTACTGCGCCTGCCCAGATCTGGGCCCCTGGGTTTCTTCTTGATGGGGAGGAGGTAGAGAGGATCCAGAGACGAGTGACCAAGATGATGGTTTGTTTATGGAATAAACCTTACGAGAACAGGTTGAAGATCTGTGGGTTACAGAAATTGGTTGATAGGCGGAAAAGTGATGATATGATTGAGACATTCAAATTACTGGAGAGTTTCTACAAGATTAATTCAGAGGAAATTTTTCAGAACAGGTCTGGTGATGGGAGAACTAGGGGCCATCCATGGAAACTGAGCAAGAGTGTAGTTAGCAAGGGTATTAGAACTAGGTTTCTTACTTGGAGAGTGCTGAATGAGTGGAATAAGCTGCCAGAGTTTGTTGTGGGTGCCATGACTGTAAATGAATTCAAAGCAAAGTATGATAGATACTGTGCGAATGCCGAATAGTTGTTCTTAATATGATGGTATGTTTAGGGCCTTCCTCTATGAGTCTAAGGACTCCTTGGAGTTGCCCGTAATAATAATAATAATAAGAAGAAGAAGAAGAAAGTTATTTTAATGCGATATGCCATAATGCGATAACGCCGATATGCGCGACATGCCGCCAACATTTCAAAATACAAATTGTATTAAAGGAAACGAAATTATTATATTTTTATTTGAGAAATTTAAAAAATAATCAGGAGTAACTCACCTAAGAACTTCAAGCTGTTAATTTCTTATAGGAATATGACTTATATTTTTTTTATTTGTTTTGAATATTTTAATCTTTATAAGTTAATTTACAAAATCTATCAAATATTTAATTACTTAGTTAATTTAAACGTTTATCAAACAACTTGACCCAAGAACAAAACATAATGTTACACAGAAAATGAAAATCGTTTGGCTTTCAGCAAACAACGAAAGCGCCCCCCTCTCACACAAACAACTGAGAAAATGTGAGAAATTCAATAAATCATTAAAAGTAACAGGAAATTACTAAAACAAATCTTACAGTGATTATTATTATTATTATTATTATTATTATTATTATTATTATTATTATTATTATTATTATAGTAATCCTATATACAAAAATCATAAGGCATTAACTGTTACATATTTCTCTATTCCAGAGATTCCTAATTGTTTAATTAATTTCATTAAATATATTTCCCGGCCAAATTATTATACATAAGGTTGAAAAAGGAAAAATCAAAGTCAATTCTCAGATCAAACTATATCTTTAATATACGTAATGAAATAAAAGTGATATGCTTTTTTGCTTGAAACCAACGTTTGCTGATATCGCTGTTAATTTCTGGTAATTTCTGAAGTGGGATGTGGTACTGATTCCTTGCTCATTCAGGGAATGGGGCAGTTCATTTCTTTCATTCCATAGTCCGTGGAAAATGTCATATGCACTGTTCTTCCAGTGTTGATGATATTCTTAAAGTCGCCTTCTCACCTTCCGCAGTTGCGAACTGAATATCAGTTGCTCATTCAGGTAAAGGTTTTGTGTTCTCATGGTTCGTATATCTCAAGTAGAAAGTGTAAATCACTGCCTTGGCTATAATGAAGAAATAGTTGCAGATCTGGTGGTTAACTGACTGTGTATGGATGAGTACAAAGTATTCAAATTATGAATATGTATACTTTTTCCATAATACTTTAACTACCACAGGAAATCTGCAGTTTCACGCGATGAATAGATCATTTTAATTGACCGGGAATTCAGGGTAAAAGAGCTAAGGAGTTCCAGTTTGTTCCCAGAAGAAACATTTCCTGATAATTCTTTAATATTTTAGGAGTGGGAAGGGAATTGTACCACATTCGCCAGTGAACCCAGCATCAGGTTTGGTGGTGGTTCTTCTATGATAAGACAGGTCCCAATAGAACGATAGTGCTTGTTGGGATGATAAGAGATTATCTGATGAAGTGTTTATCTATGACTATTATGGCGTTGATTATCAATTAGATATCTATTCAGTACAGATCTTATTCATAAAAGCATCTATGAGTAGTTTTGTAGGGTAACTTGAAAAAAGTAAACGCATAGAAGTAAAAACACGTAAAGAATGTTTCGGTTGTTTCAAAAATTTAAAACAAATTAAATAACGAAAATAATAGTCTACGAACTAGACCGAAAAGACACTAATGATAATAATATTTTTTTACTTGCGTCGATTTTCATCTCATAACCATTTTAACATAACAATTAATCACTGGATAACTTATTCCACACGCATCAAAATTTATTCTTGATACCTACGTCGAAACAACTAACATTAAAGATGCAAATGTTTACAATTTCTTGTGCAAAAATGATCAAACTATTTCATTTATTTTGCCTGCGATACTGATATTTATCTATTGTTCCATGGTTTTCTCTTCAAAGTAGTTCCCTTGAGACTTTACTACGAACACACTCTTCATGCCATTATTGACAACATTTCAAAAGTGCCTTGTATTTTGAACTTGGCAAGTGGGTTTTGCGATTTTATTTGGTAGACCGTGGTAATATCATTAAATATTTTTTTACCTTCGGTACTATAAATTATAGAAAGAGGGGAAGGAAGTAACAGGTAATAGATTAGAGGACAAGGAAATAGAGAGAGAGAGAGAGAGAGAGAGAGAGAGAGAGAGAGAGAGAGAAGAGAGAGAGAGAGAGAGAGAGAGAGAGAGAGAGAAAGAGAGAGAGAGAAAGAGAGAGATTAGAATAGAATAATGGATTCCATGGTTTTGCTCAGACATTCCATCACCAAAGGTGTTTTTCTCCACCATACTAACAGCAAGGAAATCAGTCTCCTTTCTCTACCGTTACCATGCTAACTATCTACACTGTTACACTTCAAAACATCTAAATATAAATGTTAGAAAAAGGTAATTTAAACAGTTTATCCTTGGGGACGTTTTGCTCGTATATACGAGCAGAGGTCTTCCCAGATGTTCAGGATCATCTAGAATATATTTCATTAACCTGGGATCCAGGTCAGGCATAAGTCAGAAGCAGACCATCAGTGGAACAATGATTGAACAGTGTTTGTGAAAAAAGTAATTGAGACAAAACTGCCTTCTTCTGACTTTTGAAAGATCATCAAGACTTTTAGAGTATATTTTGAGTGTAAAAACACCTAAACCTGAAAACCAAGAATTTTATTTATGATGCGATATGGATGTGATGTATATGTGCTAGGAAAGACTGAAATAGGAACAAAAGGAGGAAATCATCCACCTGTACATGCAGTTAATTGGTCCAGTTGAGAGGATAATGATCACCTATTGATTTCTCTATCAATCTTGGGAGTAACAAAAGGTCTCTCGGCTTTTGCCTGCACAATTCCTCCTACACATCAATGTCCTTTCTTACTGGTTAAAAATCCTTCCAAGTTTTGCTCGAAAGCACATTCCATTCCTCTTCCTCATTGAACTAATCATGCAATACTGAAATGATTTTTAACAGTGATCTTATTATTATTCTGCAGTAGAAAGAGAATAATTTAAGAAACTTAAATAATCCTAAAACACAACCTTGTCTTTTAGGATTTTTTTCATAATACAAATTTTACTTGGTTTCCTCGTACTTTCCACAATATCCAGATCTTCCGTAAGGAACAAATTTCCCTTCTGGCGCTGATTTGTATATCTCGCCTTTCCTGGCACAAACACACCTCGTTGGCCTCCACATCTTACCTTCTAAAACTTAAAATATTCTTCTCACATTTTGAATTTTGCACAAAAGTCATCGCTTAAAATGCTTGAAACTACGCGAAAGAAGGTAATCAGCTTAATAGGTGACCCTCTCTCTCTCTCTCTCTCTCTCTCTCTCTCTCTCTCTCTCTGGCCAGTTGCTCGTGCATTCTATTCTTTGTTATAGGAATTGCGACCACTTGAATGTGGAGGTGATATGAAAGAAATATAAACAATCAATGGAATTCAATACCTGGTCATTCTAAACCAAATGGCAAATGAGAGGACCGGAACAATGGGAAATAGAATATTTAAAAAACTTTTATACATAAAATAACTGGGTTTATGTTGTACTAAACAAGAAAAATAAGAAACTAATCAATTAACCAAATCAAGAAACCAATCAATTAATCAATTAACCAAATCAAGAAACCAATCAATTAATCAATTAACCAAATCAAGAAACCAATCAATTAATCAATTAACTAAAGTTCACGAGATATAGAGACGAAACCTCTACAATGGTACAGTGCAAACTGCTAGCAATGCAAAATTTGGAAATGGAAGTTTTATATTGTGAAAGTTATTTTGCCATCTGCTTTCTCGTATTGCTTGCAGTGGCTGTTAGAGTAATTGAAATCAGAGATCTCGTATTACGTGTTCAGATCAACAACTTAAATACGTCGTGCAAAATCGATAACATCATATCGATAGTCATTCCTTTGCCTTAATAGTTAAAGGAATGACTTGAATATATTCTGAACAACTTTATTGTATACCAATAAAAATTTAATAAAAACTAAAACATAATAATTTATGAAGTTAGAAAACTTGATTTTTATGTTTTCAGTTTATAAGCACCAGTTGAAGTTTTCTGATAAGCGAGCATTGTGGAACATCATCTTCATGCAACCACTCTTTTATAAGCATTCTTGGCCTAAGGGAAGTTATCTTCTTGTACACAAAAGGTTCAAGTTTGTCCAATTTCGTCAGAAAACAATTCAAATGTGTATCAGGGAAATGTAACATTAACGATATATTACAGCCCGTGGATTTATAGTGTTAACATAATTATCAAATTTAGCATTAATCCCTTTTGTTTCCTGTTGGTTTCCCGAATTACTCGACACATCAGGGTTTTACTCATTCCATAAACTCGGGATTTTAACACTATAACTCAGAAAAATTAAATTAAAAAAATGGAGAGTGGAAGTGCTATCCATTCTATGCTATCCAACAGGCTGTCAGTGCGAATCTCACCGTGGAACCGATGTTTGTGACAGCATGTAGATGGCAGATGAATTTCATCTTCCACTGTGAGACCATCACCAGCTTACTGGAGGCCTGAGGTGGCTGGAAAGATATGACGTCACGCCTCTACAGTGGGATTTCCAGGTTCACCGATGGTATTAGATGAAGCATAGGTTCATAACTTTTTTTGGGTGGAATTCGCATACAAATTTCAACAAAATGCTATTTATATTCGAAAAATCATGACTGTTTTAACTTTTCTTCAGCAGTGAAGGTAGTTATTAATCCATGCAATTCACAGCTTTGAAACTTTTGATACGATCTTTTCTACATAAACGTATAGATATTATTATTTTTATTGTAATTATTTAATTTAATGAGAAATATAATTCAGAAATCACATTTTAAATATAATGAATAATGAAACTCATAATGCTAACGCAGTTGTTTTATTCACATAATTGATACACAGTCCAAACAAGATATCATATAAATAAAAATTTGACTGGTGATACAGAACAATTCAGTTCTACCCAAGTATAGTCTGTCAGGTAGCGCCGTAAAATATGGACTGTTCCAAGTAATGCTGTTTTTTGTAGGTCATACGGGGTCACTTCGCTGATTTTTAATTGCTGTAAATAGTTGGATAGCTTCTTTGAAGTTGCACCAAGTGCACCGATACCTATTGGGATAACTTTGGTGTGTTCAAGCCACAGTCGGCCAATTTCGATTGCCAGATCTCGATATTTAGTAATTTTTTTCCAGTTCTTTGTTGTTAATGTAGTTATCGCTGGGTACTGTGATATCAATAATACAACCCCGTCGATGTTCGATAATTGTGATGTCAGGTCTATTGTGTTCCAAATGCCGATCAGTTTGTATTCTAAAGTCCCAGAGAATTTTTCTTTTTCGTTTTCCAATGCAGTCTCAATTTTATGCTGCCACCATTTATCAGAGGTAGGGAAGCCATATTTTTTTTGCATGCATGCCAATGAATTATTTTGGCCCACTTGCTCATGGCGGTATTTATAGTCAGTTTGAGATATCTTGCTGCAGGCACTGATTAGATGCATTGATTAGATATTCGTATAATCTGCATTTGCTGTTATTATTGATGTTCAAAATTTTTGCTTTCATTGCATTAATTTTTAATGCCTGCTCTTGAGCTGCTAGAATAAATCCTTCTGTTTCTTTTTTAATGTATCCATATTGTAGCCGTTGCCAAGTCTTGTTCACGTCAATTTTTTTATCAGTATCTCGAATAAATTGACCACGCAAGGGTTTATATTTCCAGGGCATATATCGGTTATTTTGTTGTTCTTTTTTGTAATCGGATTTGTTTCCTGTTGCTTTTAGAAGGCCCTTTTGTGTAATTGCTTGAAGTATTGGATCAGAACTATTGACGATGTAACTTCTTAAACTAATTTCTTCTTCTTTCACAGTCTGTCTCACTTGCAGCAGACCCCGTCCAACTATTCTCCTCGGTAGGTACAACCTGTCAACATCACTTCGTGGATGTAATGCATGATGCATAGTCATTAGTTTTCTAGTTTTGCGGTCCAGTTTGTCCAGATCTTTTGTCTAATCTATTATGCCAGCTGTGTATCGGATCACTAGTATAGCCCAAGAATTCATTGCTCTAATTGTGTTTAATCCATTTAGTTTTGTTTTCAGAATATTTCTAACTCTTTTGGTGTATTTTGCTGCTGCCTGTTGTTTAACTTTCGAGTGGAGAATATCATTGGCTTCTAATATTCCTGGATATTTATAGTGTTCGTCAGCTGAAATTGCTTTTATATATTTCTCTTGTTCAAAATTAAAACTGCTAGTGTCATTAATTTTTCCTCGTTTAATAGATAAAATTGCGCATTTATCTAAACCAAATTCTATTTTGATGTCCTGACTCAAAATACGAACTGTGTTCAATAAAGAATCTATTTGCTGGGCCGATTTTCCATATAACCTCAAGTCATTCATGTAGAACAGATGGAAAATTTTAATATTACATTTAGGAATTTCATATTCGATTTTGTTTTCTTCAGAATCATAGATAAAGGTATCAAAGAAATGTTGAAGAGCAATGGTGACAAGGAATCACCTTGGAAAATCCCACGTTTAATACTGATATCTTCAAATCGTTCATTATTCACTATTAAAGTTGTTTTCCATGATTTCATAGCTGTAGCCAGAAACGAACATATGTTTTTGCTAATTTCAAATATTTTTAGTAATTTTAGGATCCAGGAGTGTGGGAGGGAATCGATTGCTTTCTTGTGGTCTATCCATGCTATGTTTAAGTTAGTTTTTCGCCTTTTTGACTTTCTGAGAATCAATTTATTAATAGGAATCTGGTCTTTTGTTCCTCTAGATTTTTGAAAATTGCGTTTTTTGTTCAATCTGATAAATCTGATTATTATTATTATTATTATTATTATTATTATTATTATTATTATTATTATTATTATTATTATTATTATTATTATATTGAATTCTACTGGAAATTCAAAAATGCGCTACTCCTCGTATTATTCAGAAATTAAAATGAATTAACAATGAGCGATGGAAAAATATCACAAAGCAAGAAATGCCATCATGAAAAAATAATAATATATTATGTAATTCCCACTTACAAAGTAAAACAGACTGCATTAAAAAAGGTAATTTGTTCAAGATGTTGAGCTTTTGTCCAAAATTAGCATTTTTAATTCCTTTCAGAAAAAAACAAATAATTGTGTTTTAATATACTTTGAAAGTTAGAGGAAGTAATTCGAGTTCCTTACTTACCTCGAATTATTTACATATTTGCTTTTTTTTTACTTTATAAATAAAGATGATGTGACTTTTTAGTTGTAAATATCAGCACGCTAACTCCCTCTATACGTCTTAAAATAGTTCGTCTGTTTTATGCATTTTGAAATGTGCTGCAAACAGACAACGGCATCTGCACACTTCCACTATTTTTGTTTTCAGCTTTATGGATTTTTCAGTATACGCATCTAAAGGCGGTTAAAAATGATCTAGTAACTCGTATAAAATATTCACGTTCAATGTCGTAGCTGAGATTAATGGTATTTAGTCACAATTGACAGATCTTCTGTTATGCACGGTTTATAACATAAATTCCCTTCAGATATTATAAAATATTTATCTATTATGAATTACACTTATCCATTAAGGGATTCTTTTATTGTAATCCTGATGTAATATAACCATCAGTGAGGTATACTTTCTGTAACCTTTTGTAACCTGTAAACGTTATGAAAAAAAAACTAACTTTTGACGAAAAACAGGTTATGTTTTCAACATCCACTGCAGTGCCGTATACGGAGCTAAAAGTGGGTACATCATACAGAGGATGATTGTAAGGGTTGCTATTTTTTTTTAGACTTTAGCTTTCTGCAAAATGGATAGCACCAAAATAACATTATCGTTTACCTTGACAAAACAATGTCATCGATGAGATTGTTCATCTCTGCACGGACAGACAAAAAAGGTAAATGACCGTTTTACCGACTTCTAGCACGAAAAACTAATAGACTACTATACTTCTACACTGTGTTTCATTCACTCGATACGCCATCCAATGTAGTAAACAACGACAGTGTTGTAGTAAAGAAACATCTGAATGAAAATGAACTATTATAACACGTTGTAGACTTACTTATGAGAAGGATTAGCTCTCAAGTTGGAATAGATAAACAAAATATTCTCTCCAAGACCAAAACGTCCGAAAAATTATTATAAATTTAATTTTGATGTTTCTGTAATTACGGTATTCATGTTACGTGAATATATTTTCATATGAGAGAGAGAGAGAGAGAGAGAGAGTTTATAGTCTCCGAAACGATAATCTTAATGTCAATATAATATTCCTTTGAAACTTAGCTTCCGGCACGATAAATCTTATTTTCATCGCACGCCTGGGGTAAAACACTTCTGAATTTGATCTCCAACAGACTCTAAACTCAAATCTCGCTATGTTATGGTAACATATTAAAGTCTTAGGTGGTCCGTAATTTTCATCTCCCAGTGCTATGCCGCCACTACCACCATCACAAATATAAAAAGCCCACCACTCTCCAGAATTAGGATTCTCTAGTCATTAGCCTGTTCAACGTATTAATACGCTAATTTCACAAAATGAAGTTGGTCAAATTTCCATAAATGCAAATAATAAATGAAAAGAACCATCAGTGAAATATTTCTAAATAATTCTGGCCTGTAACCATCGCAAAACTAAACTTCGATGTTGAAAATTATTTATCATACAATCAAAACTAAAAAAACATTAATTAGACTAGAAACTAGAAAATACAGCTATGAGTATAGTGGAATTTTGAGAAAACTTAAGAGTGAACAGATGGTATCAATGGCAGTATTATATTAAGAAAGAAGATATTAAGATCGAACCTGATAGAAAACAGACCCAGCGGAAGATCAGATGCCTTTTATGGTTCTATTTGTCTTTTAATCCTGATTTCACCCACTATGTCTTAAACAACACAAATCTTCCAAATTATGTAAACAATTAATTATTTCATTTTTCTAATTCCTCTGATTCAAATCTGGCATATATTTAATGAGATAATAAGCTTTTAAGAAATGATAAAGGACTAGGATCACAGCAATATTTCAGAGTAGGATTGCAGACTGGGATTACAGCTAGGATTACAGCAATATTTCTCATCTGTTTCAAAACAATACAAACAGATGAGAAATACCGTAAAAGCAAAACATAAAACGAAAAAGTAAAAGACTGTCTTGAGTCTAGTAATAGCGTTTTTGAAAAGCTTTTGATTCAGCTATCAGCAGTATTTTTCGATACCTCAATGGAGCAGTCGGTTAGATGAGGTATTCCTTTGGTTTGAAGACCTGACTTCGAGGAATCGGCTGTTCTCCAGCCGATTCCTCGTTAATACTTTTGTCTCTTTGGCCTTTACATTTTTTGTCATTCTTTCTCATTCACCCCCCTGTTTCTTCATCTTTCTCAACTACCGCTGTTTTCTATTACTTTTCTTTCATTTTCCTGATATCGTCTACCTATTTATCTATTTCTCTGTCACTCTTTTCTACCCATCCATTTGCCACTTATCGTTTTTTTCTTTATATCTATCAATCAATTTTTCTCTTCTTCTTCTTTCTCAATCTTCTTCTCCATCTTTCTCCACCCACTCTGTTTTACATTTTCGGCCTGCGTTTTGTTTCTATCAGCTCTCTCCCTCATCCCAACACTACAAAACATTACAGAAATAACTAATATTTACGACTTCTAACTCCTCTTAAGATTCTTCTTGACTTTGATGTAGGTAGTTAAGATTTCCATTAGCATTTCACAGAATCAATGACGAAATCGCACTTAAGAGCTTAGAAAAGATTGCCAAAGGCTACTGTAATGCTTCCATGTCTTGGAGAATAATCTCAAAACCGAAGTTATAAAAATAGACTATCGCAAATGTTATCAGCAGTTCGATAAACTGCGAGATTTTGTTGTAGTTGTTCTTCCTTCGTACGAAACAGATTGCTAATTAGTTAATTACGCAGGGTATTATAATAATCTCCTTTATTAGTTCTGATATTTGCCTATCAGCAGACCTGGATTCATTGCAGTTGCATCATTTATTCAATCTGTTTACCAAGGAAAGTTTTCAAACTTGTCGATGTTTTCTTTATCTCAAATTCAAATCTTTATCTTATTCCGCTTTTTAAAAGAAACTAGTCTCGTCGGATTATTGCAAGCTAACCTAAGTGCAAGTAATCGACTGATTTCGAAATATTTTATCCTTCCAATTATCAAGATTTTCAGCTGATTATTTTCTAGAATAATTATGCTACATTACACGCAACGTCATTAAAGATGGAGAGAAATTTAGATTTGCAAATATCTGCTATAAGTCATTTTTAATTTGTTGATTTATCTATATCGGAAATAAGAGCTTGTTGGCTATTGAATTTCGGAAATATGCTTACACATTTTACTGAAAATACTAATATTCAACGAAAATAGTCACAGTATTTCGAAAGAATTTCAACACATTGCTAACTTACCGGTGTGTGTGTGTGGGTGGGTGGGTGGATCTGTGGTTTCGAAATACAAAAACGACACAGAAATAATTATTATTCTTATTGAGAGAAATCAAATATTAAACATAAAAACTAAAATATAAAAAGCTTCATTCGTTCTTTCTGTACCAGTTCGCGAACTGTAGGTAATGTCTACTCAGTAAGTTAGCCGCGTATGTAGCATCTCTACTTTCCAACCAGTAGGTTGTACGTACAAATTCTCATCACGAGCAGAGATCTTTGTGGGAGTCTTTAGATGAGAGATGGAATTTCACATGTAAGAAGCCTGAATGGCAAAGATATGGAGCTAGCTGAGGAATTAGTTAAGTACCAGATCGACATACTAGGGGTGACTGAAACAAAAAAGACCAAAACTGGTGAGATCTTTCTGAGCAATAAATACAAAATGTTATATTCAGGCAATGACAATCAAGGAAAAGAAGGAGTAGCCATAATATTCAACACAAAATACGAGGCTAATCTTCTTGAATGGCAGGCAGTCTCAAGTAGAGTAATGTGGACAAGTATGAGAATGGGAAACTGGACAATGAGACTTATTTGTGCCTATGGTCCCACAGAAGGTTCTACTAAGGTAGAAGTGGAGGAATTTTTTGACGCTTTAGAAAAAGCAACTGACACAATGAAAAAGAAAAAGTTGGTCCTTGTTTGGGATCTAAATAGCAGAGTAGGAAATGATTGTGAGACATACGATAATATTTGGGGAAAATTTGGAGAAAAGAGCAAGGCTAATAATAATGGCAAATACCTGTTGGATTTCTGCTCAGGACATGGACTGGTTATTACTAACACCATGTTCCAACATAAACATGTGCACAAATTCACATGGAGAGAAGAGGCTAGGAATAAGAAAAGTCTCATTGACTATGTTATTGTTGATAGTGATCTTTTCTCCCTGGTGCAGGACACCAGAGTGTACAGAGGATTTGAAATTGGAAGTGATCACTATTTAGTCTTGAGCAGGATAAAATTGAATTTCATATTGAAAAGAATAACATGTAAGAAAGTTTTAAAGAGAATAAAAAGTTGAGCAGCTCTCAGATGTGAACTGTAGACTAAAATACAGAAAGATTATTGAAAAGAAAATGAAAGAGTTTGAGAACAGGAATCAAACCTTGGAGATTCAGTGGCAACCTCTGAAGAAAACATTCATTGATTCTGCCAGAGAGGCATGTGGTGAGGTTGTGTGCAAGGATAAAAAAATCAGAACTCCCTGGTGGACACAGGAAGTTAAAGAGGCAGTGAAGGAAAAGAAGAAAGCATATCAAAAGTTCCTGGCAAATAAGTCAGCTTGTGCTCATAGAGAATACAGAGACAAATGCAAGAATGCTAAACACTGTGTAAAACTAGCTAAACAAAAGTCATGGGAGGACTTTGGCAAGAATATAGAAAATAAATATCAAGAAGGTGGCAAAATATACTGGAGCTTGTTGAAGAAGCTTAAGAATGGAGGAAAGAGTGCTGTAAAAGGAATTAGAGATGATAAAGGTGACATAAAAACTGGAGAAAAAGATATCCTTGAAGTATGGAGTAATTACTTTGAAAAACTGCTAAATGAAACAAGCAGTGATGAGAGCACAGTAATAAAAAACACTGACCAGGCATGCAGTCAGGAATACATATCCATACTTGAAGTAGAAAAAGCCATCAAAGGCTTGAAATGTGGAAAGGCAGCAGGAGTAGATGATATTCGACCAGAAATACTGAAGTATGGTGGTATAAAAGTCTTACAGTGGCTGCACTGCATAGTTCAGAAAGCCTGGACAGAGAAACGAATTCTCGATGATTGGAGTTGAGCTCTCATAGTACCCATATATAAAAAGGGAAATAAAACTGCATGTGAGAATTACAGAGGTATTTCCCTACTGAGTGTTCCTGGCAAGATCTATGCAAGTATACTTGAGAAACGGTTGAGAAGAATTGTGGAAGAAAAGCTTGGTGAAGAACAAGCTGGATTCATGCCAAATAGAGGCTATCAGGATCAGATCTTCACTTTACGGCAAATAGTAGAGAAAGCATGGGAATATAACAAAGATCTGTATTTAAGTTTTGTCGATTTGGAAAAGGCATATGACAAGGTTCCAAGAGAGAAGCTATTCAATACGCTGCAGTTATATTGGTGTCAATGGGGCATTATATCAAGCAATACTTAGTCTTTATTTGAGTTGTAAGTCAGCAGTTAGAATTGAAGGAAGTACAGGAAGATGGTTTAATGTTCAATCTGGTGTGAGACAAGGATGTACATTATCCCCTCTGTTATTCATTATCTATATGGATCACATTATGACGGAAAGTGGTATTAAACCTGATATCAAAATTGGAGATGTTAATGTCAGCTCTTTGCTTTATGCAGATAATATTATACTTCTAAATAAATCCGCTACAAGTCTACAAGATTCTCTGACTAAATTGAATAGCTGTTGTAATAGATATGGTATGAAGGTCAGCAATAAAAAGACAAAGACAATGAAAATAGGCAGAATCATTGAAAATGTCAACTGTGTTGTGAATGGAGAACCTGTGGAACAAGTAAAACATTTCAGCTACTTAGGCACGATTTTTACTGAAGATGGTAAATTAAATATAGAAATAGACAACAGAATCAGCAAAGCTGGTATGGTGGGAAGTCAATTGAATAAATTCATATGGAATAAGAGAGAAATTAGTCGGAACACTAAATTAGCTGTATACAAGACAGTGTTCAAACCACTTTTAACTTATGGATCTGAGAGCTGGGTCAGAAGTAAAACACTTGACCAAAGACTAGAGACCGCAGATATGAGAGTCCTGAGAAAGATCAGAGACGTGAACAGATAGCATCAATGGCAATATCATATTAAAAATGAGGATATTAGGAAAGAACTTGACATTGTCAGCATCCAGGAATGCATTAGCAGAGTTAATCTCAGGTGGTATGGTCACTTAAATAGAATGGGAGAGGAAAGATTAGCAAAACAAGTGTTCTCTGCCAGGTTGGCAGGAAAACGACCCAGAGGAAGACCAAGATATAGGTGGATTGATACGGTACAAAGTGCCTTAGACGATAGAAATATAAGATCTGATAATGCTGGAGTCTTGACAAGTAACAGACTGATTTGGAGGAAAATTGTAGATAGGAAGTTAATAATGATGTAATTTTTTCATGTAGTACTGTCATATCCTGTACACCCCTTGAGGGTACATGGCAGGAATTTGATGATGATGATGATGATGATGATGATGATGATGATGGAATTTCACCGTCAGCGTGAGATCAACCACTCTACTTCAGTGACTCGGACCTTTCCATCTTTGGTTTCCAGAGTAGGAAAACTGGATTATCTATCTCTTAGCTACTACTGTAGCTAAGAGATAGATAATCTCTTAGCTACTGTTATAAACCTATATACTATAGGTTTATAATCATTCTTGGCTGAGATTCACGTAAAGTTAAAAATAAATATATGAATAAAAAATAAAAGAAAATTTCAACATGGAATTAGAGTATAGCTAGAAGAGATACACTTTGCCATGAATAGCTTCAAAAATGAGATTTAAATCAGATGTTTAAAAATTCTTTAAAACAGAACTATTTAAAAAACAATTAGGTCTACTGTGGTAATAACAAAAATCCAATGAAACATGACCAACACGTTTTGCAATTCGACTATCTGTCAGCATGATCAGAGTTATTGATACCAAAATAATAATAATAATATCTAATGCAACGAGGAATAAGTTACATCGACAATAGCGCTGAGCCAATGCTTCAATCAATTACACAAGAAGGCCTTCTAAAAGCAACAGGAAACAAATCCGATTACAAAATGGAACAGCAAAATAATCGATATGTGATCTGGAAAAATAAACCCTTGCGTAGTCAATTTATTCGAGATACTGAGGAAAAAATTGACGTGAACAAGACATGCCAATGGCTACAATATGGATACATTAAAAAAGAAACAGACGGATTTCTTCTAGCAGCTCAAGGGCAGGTATTAAGAACTAATGCAATCAAAGCAAAAATTTTGAACATCAATAATAACAGCAAATGCAGATTATGCGATCAGAAAGATGAGACTTAAATATGATTCTAAATTATATGATTATAAAGACAGCCATGATCAAGTGGCCAAAATAATTCATTGGCGTGTATACAAAAAAATATGGCTTTCCTACTTCTGATAACTGGTGGCAACATAAAATAGAGAGAGTATTGGAAATCGAAACAGCAAAAATTCCCTGGGACTTTCGAATACAGACTGATCGGCATTTGGAACACAATAGACCTGACATCGCAATTTTATCGAACATAGACAGGTTTGGATTATCGATATTGCAGTACCCAGTGATAACAACATTAACGACAATGAACTGGAAAAATTACTAAATATCGAGATCTGGCAGTCTGTGTTTGCCGGCTGTGGCTTAAACACATCAAAGTCATCCCAACAGTTATCGGTGCACTTGGTGCAACTTCAAAGAAGCTGTCCAAATATTTACAGCAATTAAACATCAACGAAGTGACCCCATATGACCTACAAAAAACAGCATTACTTGGAACAGTCCATATTTTAGGAAGCTACTTTAAAGACTATTATAGATTCTTGGGTACAATCCGAATTGCTCTGTATATCACCAGTCAAATGTTGTTTAAATGATATCTTGTTTAACTGCGTATCAGTTATGTGAATAAAGTAATAATAATATCGAATGCAATGAAGAATTAAAATATTAACATCTAATGTAGCCTTCCCTTATTGCTTCCTGGTAATAGTTAAAATAGTCGAGGTATGAAGACCTGATAAGAGACTTCAATAAGTGGTTCAAAACCAAGTTCTGATCTTTCTTAAGAATAACACCCAAGCGATTAAGCAACGCTAAGAATCTGTCTTCTTAGTACGGTATTGAATTCCGCTCCACGGTGTGATTTTCAAACAAAAAATAGACTTCTCTTTTGTCTTTTGATCAACATTGTTACGATAATCACCTTCCCTAATTTCAAAATGTCTTCAAATTTCACCAATGAAGTCTTTCCGTAGGAATGGCAAATTTTATAGAATCTTGAATATTTCTGGAAAGATCTTTAAAATACCTTAGGAGATTGGAGTTTTTGAACTGACTTATAGGCAATCATAATATATTAAATCTTTTAGTCATGAAGCGATAAGATTAGAAATTCCACCGAGGTAAGGAAAGGAGATAGAGTTTCTGTATTTTGCATTTTTAATTGATCGTAGTGGCTCCTATGTACGCAATTGTTTATAAACTGATGTTTAGGACAATCATTAAGGATGACTAGCTTACATAAGAGGTCTATCTCTTCCTTCTTTTTTATTGCTGTTTCTTAAGATGTAAAATACTTCCTTTCTCAGAATATTAATGAATCTCTGTAGTGATTTAGCTTTCAAGTATGTTCTAAAAATCTGGTATAAATCTGAATGCATCCTTTCAGGCCTCATTCGCCTTGAAGAAGAACACAAAGAATATGTAAGATGCAGTTAGTCCAAACGATCTGGTTTTGTAAAACACGTTACTTCGAATTATTCATAGAATCCAGCAACACTAAATCAATACTCTTCACCAAAACCGTTTTCTTCTAGAACGAGTTTATAAAGAAAGACGTGAAGCACTGTATAAAAGGAATTAAAAATCAGCAATTATTATTTATTATCTCTCTCTCTCTCTCTCTCTCTCAAAGTAACTTTTGCAATGCATTTCGATCATAAAGAAAACTGTGGTCTATGTTGAAAAAACTCTCATAAAGGTCCTTACTCCTTAGACGACAAGCCATTCCATCTGAATGACAAATTCTCGCTTCGCCCTTCCGATTGAACTATGAAGGAATTTGGAAAAAATAATATCTTATATTACTTATAAAAACTGTAGAAAAATCACAAGTTCTTTCCTCCTTTGGACTAATATTATTAGAGAAGATAAACTCTCGATACCGTTCCTTGATTCGTCCTTAAGTTTGTTGCCTACGCTGATCCTCTCTCTTCTTCCCTAACTGTCCATACCTGTCCGGTTAAAGATATAACTTTTATTGATTTAAAGTATCTTCTAATGATCATTTAATACATACAATACATAAAATAAATATTTTTTAAAAAATTGGCATTTCATGTTACACATTATAGCTCTTGATAGTTAATTAATGTTGTATAGATTGGAGGTGAGGGGGGGGGGCAGGTACCCGGATAGGTGAAATACAGCATTTCAAAAAAATCAATGTTGTCAGGTATCTAATAATCCTCTTAAGAAAATAATATCCTAAAATTATATCCCAGTTTAGAGAAGTTTTGGATCCCTCCTCTGTCACAAACCCATGTTTCTCTATTTCACATCAAACAATGTTTTTAAAAATACTGAATATTGAAATTGTAGTGAATCAGCGCGATCTCTTGTACTCATTCAAAAGAATTAAGAAGTCAGTAATTTTTAATCCACCTCCAAACAAACATAACATTTGAGGTTGAAAATACCATGAATTTAGATATTAAATGATTTAAATAAAATTGTCCGTATTATTATTAGATTTCCTAAAGCAGTTTTTCATGTCTAAGTAGCATTCTTGCCAAATCATTATTCATGCTTTTCTTCAAAATGAAATTCCTTAGCATTTCTTGCGTAAGAATAAAAACAATACAAACTTTGTATGCGTATATTTGCACTTGAACAAAAATCGATTAAATTTTCCAAATAGCTTTTGTCGAGTTAGTTGGAAATAATCCGTGCGATATTGAGAGAATTCCCGTTTGCAAACATCTGGATTTCAATGCGAAGTTCCCGTGGGTTATTCTAAGTAGATGCAAAACATTTAATGAAGAAATTATTAATGAAAATGGAATCAGTCTGCGCTATATTTGGTATGGGTAAAGAATGACGAATAAATAGTACTTTCTTGGATATAGAACATCAAATAACATGAGAAAATACAAGCGAGCAAAAATATGTAATGATTACATTTTAACTAATAGAGAAAACATATCAGAAAACAAATATGAAAGTTCTAATATCAGAAAAAATGTCAAAGGATAAAGTAAAACATAATATACTTTATTTCTGTTACTCCATAAATAAAGTACACTGTCTGATCAAAAATATCCGAACACTTTTTTGGCTATATACATTAATAAGCATGACTTATACAGATAAAGGAAGAACACGGTTCTTTTAATATTCATAGACAAACATAAACAGTAAAACGCATTTCAACTCAGTGTATTTCAACGTGCTTTTCGTATTAAAATATGAGTTGACATAAGAGCATCTTCGGGATATTTTTGATCAGATAGTGTAAAATGTAACTATAACCAGAAAAGCTTGTTAAGTAAATTGAGAACGATAATAGAAAAAGAAATATGCAAACAATGGAAGAAAAATGGACAGCATTTGAAAGATATTGTACATAAAGGAGCAAAATAAGCATTAAAACCCAAAACATTTAGTATAAAAACTAATCAAAGATGGACACATCTTTTGATTAGTTTTTATCAAAGGATGATAAAAACTAATCAAAGGTTTAGTCCTTTAAAACCTTAAATTTCCATCTGGGTAGATTTTTTTAAATATGCAATAATGTCCAGGTTTTTGACTTTCCGTTTTTACTAGAATTCATCCTCTTTTGTCGACTTCAAAGACATATTCTGGGTTGAGAACAGATGTCGCATGTCGATGTTTTTCTGAGACAATATTCCGTCTAATTCACTTACACACTACTCTTTCGTGATTGTATATATTGATTTTATTTCTTTATTTAATGTTTTACTAAATTGCTATCCCCATAAATAAACGATGTCAAACGAAGTATGAAAATTCAGTAAATAAATAATAAAACACCTTTCCGTGCTTTAAAAACAGTGGAGCCGTCGAAAGCCAAGTGCTAGTGTGTAAACCTAGAACTTTCGTTTCTGTAGTAAATAAAAGTATTGATGATTTAAGACCTAGTGAAACTGAGAAAAACAAGAAAATAAGGCGAGGGGAAAACTCTTCAAAAAAAACTGACAAACGACTTTGTAAAAGTAGGAACAAACCATAAAATGACGTTGCTATGGTGAAGGTGTTTTTTGCATTTCACGTTGTTAAGCTTCACAGTGGTTATGAATGGATTCCACAGCTGTCTTATTGAAAAAAAACATTTCCCGGGTTACTGAAGTAACCCGAAAAGTTTCTAGTACTACGACCTAAACAGAAGCGAATATAAGCGAATCCAATAGCGGCCCATATTTCGACTGAAAGGACGGCAGTTTTCAGTGAAAAATTAATTCAAGTGTGAAATGCTTGACTAGTCAGCCGAAAATTGTTTTTTTCGTAAATAAAAGAAACTCGTAAAAAAGATTTTGTCAGATATTGCATTGTATCTACGATGGAAGTCGCAATACAATGTTTGGACCGTGCAGTAAGTCAGAAGCAAATAATGCCTTTGTCAAATTAAAATTCTTTGTTCAATAAGTTCCATAATCGGAATGCCCAGCGCATATTTTGAATAACTATATTCATAATGTGACAGAAACATTGTGTCTGTATTTTTAAAATGCACACACTGGCCTTTGAATTAGAAAGTTTTTATTTAATACCGTGTTGAACCTCCTTTAGCCCGAATTATGCAGTTTTGGTTTAGATTCCACAAGTTGCTGGGTTGCATTTGTCTACAAAATAACAGGTGTTCACCAGACAGTCCTTTAACCGGCTCAGATTTGCCAAGTCCCATACATTTTCAAAAGGGTTCAGATCCGGGCTTTGTAGTGGCCAGGGAAGATGATCGAAGTCGCTGTCATGCTCGTTCAACCACTGCTAAACAATTCCTGAGTCCAAGAAACAATCGTCATCTGCTAGATAAAAAGTCAACATTGCAGAATGGACTTGATAAATAACGGTGTTCAGATATTCCTTGAAGGACACCCGATCTTCCAGCAACATCACAGAACCTGTGAGAGATATGGATCGGGAACAAGCCTCATTAAATGCTTCGGTCAATTGCTGAACTTCCTGTGTGCACCAATTTGTGTTCCTGACAGTGCACACAATCTGTGTGCACTGTCAGAAACGAGATAACTATCATCTGATCCGTACAAGCCTTCTCAGATGATAGCTATCTCATTCCTGACAGACTGTCTTAGAACCACAGATACGCTTCTTAAACAAGAAGAGTGGGTTATTTTTACACTGATTAAACACCAGGTATTCTCACCTTTGGAGAAACCAGTCAGCTCTGCTGTTTATAAAATTGTAGCCCCGGTGCCAGACGGGCACCCACAATAGGTCCTTTATCGAACTCCTTTGTTTTTTCCTATTGTAATCAACACTATTGATGATTACTGACCAGCAGAATTCTTAAAAAGTTGTGTAAAACACGTGCGTGACAACTCCCGTAACCAAGTATCTTTCATGTACCCTGCATAAAGGTGTCTAATTGAGTGTCCGGTTGTGTGTATGTCAATATTTATGTCATATCTTTACTGAGCGCACCGAGGAATTCAAAGGATCCAAAAAAGACAGTTTCTTTCTCACAGTAAAACAAGATGGTTGTCATTATTTGCAGGCATCAAGAGACAGATACCGTTTCCCGCCTTGAGGTCGTCTTTGTCTTTAGGAAACCCACCTAATGTGATTAAAAGACTTTTCGAGGATGAGTTCAGCAAGATCTAACTCTGCGAAATGCATTGACTTTTGAATGTATTCCAACTTGATATTCAACATATTGAAAAGGTAACCAACTCTGATTAACTTGAACTCAGTCAAAAACATCCTTAATGAACTCAAAGCTTTTTATCTTTTTTTTTCTGAAAGTTACGGAACTACTGTCCGAAAATTAAGAAGGGATTTGTTCGGGAGCGTGACAAATTCTGTGGTGAAAAAGAAAATATCTGTAGAGTACTTATAGAATATTTGTACAATTGGATGACACCCCTGGAAGATTTCTGTAATACAAAGTATCCTAACGTTATACTTAACGTTAAACTCAATGATTTTTGCTTCGATTTAATGAAATAAACATCTGTTTTAGTAATTATATATTTGATAACATTAACTGACTAGCATTAAGTAGAATCAATCGTAAAGAACTAGCGACACCTAGTGTTAGCATATATATAACATACAAATATTTTAAACGAAATAATAAAAATTAAAAAAAAAAATACATCGATTACACTCGATCCATGATCGCAATACCTAGGGTACTAGCTAAGATTACAATTATTTTTCATAATCTGAGACAGATTTCCTTTAAAAATATATTTAGGCAAATTTTATAATTTTAACTAAATAAAGAAAGCTTATCTTTATGAGTAATATAATTATCGTATTGAAAATATACAACTGAGGCTTGAAAAATAATTATTTATGTAAAAAAGAAAAAAAAAATTCAACGAAACATGTATACGAGACACTATCGAATAAGTGAACACTGTAAGGATTGTTTCGACTGATTTTTAACACACATACACCTCATGAATTATTTCATGGAATGTCAACTACACGCTGCTGCAAAATTTTCCTCTGGCATCCAAAAATCAGAATTATTGCGAAGTATGTGAGATGCTCTCGGATATAATTCAGTTTAGATGTTAAAGTAAAGTTTGCAGCAGTAAGATGATGTCAAAAGAGACTGATCGTGATTATGATGCTACGTGAATGACGAACAAAAGCATAAAGCTGACATCCTCTTTCAGTCACAACAATCCTTATACTAAATTTAGTTTAATCCTTTATCCAAGTGTAAGCAAACAAGGTTTGCGCCTGAAAATATCTTCAGGACTGAAGTAATGTGGTGCAACACCAGGCAACTCCGAGCAAAGGTGGACCAAGCTCTCATCACTCCTTGTCTCAGTAGGCGTACACTTGGATAAAGGATTAAACTAAATTTATTATAGTCTAACAAAGTGCAAAATAAACTTCCAAATCCTTATACTGTTCACGTATACGAAGTTCATAGACTCATGTGAAATGACCCCCCCCCCAAAAAAAAGTTAAAAAACACTAGAAAATTTTCCAAAATACTTTTCCTAATTAAAATTCATTTTTTAATATATGTTGTGTCATGTCTTCTATTTCTATACTACTTATGAATTTGGGGTCACATAAGGTGAGAGAACCCTATAGCAGTTTCTCAACCTGTGGTCCGCGACGATGGGACAGGTGGTCCACAGGCCTAAATTAACCAAATAAATCTATATATTTTAATTATCCAAACAAAACAAACTAAAATTGAATAAGTAAGTAAAAATTATTTAAATAAAATGAATACTTAAAAAAAATAGCGCAGTATTTTAATTTGTAGCGGCAGAATGACGAGTAATAAAAGAGGGATGAAGTGAAAAACAATATGGTTTTATTGCTTCCGCCTACCCTTGCTGTTTTGTCAGATTTGAAGAGAACATGTGTTGTCCACATGACCACATTTCAACCAATTGCTTGTTGTTTATTGATTTTTATTGTTGAAGGTTTTCCTCCTTCAACCAAGGCTCCATATATCTTCAGAAGTGCTAAGTAATACTTAGACAAAATGTGTTGTGAGTTAACTCCAGTATTTATATATTTTTCGGAAATCGCGCGAAAAGCAAGCTGACAATTGAGTTGAAATGCTAACTCTCTTCAACCGAATTCCAATAATATGTGAAACTGCCATAACACCATTCACTATATATATTACAGTATATCTTAGTTTTAACACGTTTACGAATTTTTACACTTTTGGTTGAATTTTATTGCTGACGAGTGAACTCACATAATCTAATAAATAACAATAGTTTTTAGTTAGATACTGTGTTTGCCGGTGCAACATATGGTTTTGCTTGCGTCTATATATAAAGCATAGTTTCTGTATGAGGGGGGACATGTGATTCATTAATTAGTGCCTTTTTTTATCTTAGTTGTCTCTAATTGCGAATTTTACGAATTTTTACACTTTTGGTTGAATTTTATTGCTGACGAGTGAACTCACATAATCTAATAAATAACAATAGTTTTTAGTTAGATACTGTGTTTGCCGGTGCAACATATGGTTTTGCTTGCGTCTATATATAAAGCATAGTTTCTGTATGAGGGGGGACATGTGATTCATTAATTAGTGCCTTTTTTTATCTTAGTTGTCTCTAATTGCACTATTTGTTGAGAAATATATTAGCAGACTGCTCATGCCTTATTCACTGCCATAATAAAAGCACTTGTTTTTCTTGCCTCTGTAATATAGTGGCTATTGGGGGAGGGCGTGTTGTTTACCGCGGGAGCAAGTTACTGTCACCCTGCTCTGAACGCGTTTCAGCTTTTTTTCATTTGAGAGGTATATGCGAAACTTTTTAATTTCTTTTTTCGAAAAGTAAAATCAGGGGTGAGAGTTATATTCGAGTAAGTACGGTATTTCAATTATGAATAAGTACATTGGTACTTTCTTTAAACGGAAAAATATCTCGGATGACAGTGATAATACAAAACGAGTTTGTAATGACAGTTTGTGTGTAGTTTCTGAAGAGAAACAAATCTGTAACGAATCCACAGAATTCCCATCAGTTGCAATGCGATAATATTAATACGCTTAACGAAAGGAAAGATTTGCTGACTTGCTGGACACTCGACCAGTACCAGTGGATCGCATTCAAATGTAAATACAATTGGTTAGTTTGTAGGAACATTTTTCTGTTTTGTGACTTTTCTCCCTTTACGGTAATTATGCCTACATTATTGTGTTATTATTCAACAATTGCTTACAGTTTTGAATGTGTATATAAAGTCAATATCAACAGTAGCCTGATTACGAACGCGTGATGAAAGGGACGGGGAGGTTTGGAGCTTCCCCCCCCCCGAATAGTATTCAAAAAGCGAATACAATTGGTTATTTTGTATAGGTCCCCGAAACTTATTATTTTAGAATTTAACCACTGGGAAAGGGTTTCTGTCCACCTCAAAACTCTGAAACAGAATTTGGAAACATTTTCCAAATAACTTTATAAGAAATTTCTGTGGGTTCACAATCCATTTCAGGCTTGCAGTCACGAGAAAGACCTTTCGTTATCGAAAAAAGCAGTTAATTGAGCTTTCAAGTGACAGTGGACTTAAAATGCAATTCCGTGATCGTGGTTTGGCTCGATTCTGGATCTCGCCTTCAGTGAAAAGTGAATTTCCAGAATTATTTGAAGAAGTCGAAAATCGTCATGCAGTTTTTTACAACCTATCCTTGAGTGAAACGATTTTCATCGCTCCTTCAAATAAAAACAAAATACAGAATTCGTCTTAGTGTGTGTGCCGATCTTCGACTGAAGTTGACCAATATTGAGCCAGATATCCAGCAACTCTACAAGGGCCGAGAAGCTCAACCATCTCATTAAAAGTAAATAGTAACATAATTATATAATTTTATTAAACAAAGGTTGGCCGACTCTCCAGCCAAAAGGCTGCGAATTCGAATCCCACTGTGGGCATGGATGTTTGTGATTGTCTCTGAAAATACTAGTGGTAGTGGTCGGCTGTAGACAGCGTTGGTGTAGATGATGATGATTTTAGTTGTGGTTGATGAAGACGGAGAGTTTTAAAGTAGGTGCCCTTCCTCGATATGTCTTTAGACTACCTGGAGGTGTTATGTAATAATAATATCGACAAGCTTTATATGTTCATTGTGCATCATATAGTTTGAATTTGGCACTTGGAAATGCTATATCTGTGACAAATAAGAAATTGCATTGGCATAATTGAAAAGGTACACAATTTCTTCAATACCCCTAGAAGACAGGACATCCTTGTTGTTTATAATATTATAATATTAATATCTTTTAAGATATATAATATCTTTATTTAGCTTGCAAAAAATATTTGCGTGCACCTTACCATTGTCTAAAATAATGCAAAAATCTGACAGTGACCTCTTAATTGCCCTAAATTTTGTTGATGATGTTGTGACTCAATTAAATACCGTTCGTGAAACACCAGCTTTTTCATTTAAAGATATTTACGATGAAGTATGTATAAAAGCCAATAATTTTAATATTGACATTAGAAAGCCAAGGACTTCATCAAAACAAACATTAAGGTCCAATGTTCCAACCAATTCTGACATTTTGAAATATATTGTTTTCTCTTCTACCAAATGGAAAAGATGCTCCAACAGCAAGTGCAATGGAAGATTTTCGTCAATTGTGTGAAATTTATGCCAGTGATTTGCCTTATACAAATCCAGCAATTTTGAACGCCGAATTCAAGTTGTGGTATAAGAAATTTGAAAAACCGTTTGCAATAGCTCCATGCAAAAATGCCGTTGATGCAGTTTAAAGTGTGACAAAATGATATATCTTAACATCTATAACTTATTAAAAATATTTGCAACGCTTCCGGTAACAACACGCGTCAGTGAAAGGTCATTTTCTAACTTACGCCTTTTAAAAACCTATTTAAGATCTACCATGACACAATCACGATTGAACGGACTGGCTTTGCTATATACACAGAGAGAGATTGATGTAACCACGACTGAAATAATTCAAGAGCTTTGTAAAAAGAAAAGAAAACTGGATTTTATTCTTTAAATAAATTTTTATAATCACCTAATGAATTTTATTGAATGAATGAAATGTAACGAATTTTAGTTGAACGGATAAAAATATTTTTAATTCAAATTCATTGTATTAAAAATATTTTTAGCAGTTCAACTACCCCCCCCCCCCCCCCCACCAGGTTAAATCCTGGGTGCGCCACTGGAAAGCGATGCGCATCTGTTTCTTAAAATTCCCAAAATGTAGAAAGCATTTCGTTTTCCACAAGTGTTACATCTATCAGCGTTATTAATTCTCCAAAGAACTATAACCAGAGATCATAGTCTAGGACAGGGGTCGGCAACCTGCGGCTCCGGAGCCGCATACGGCTCTTTGAATGAATAATTGCGGCTCTTTTCGTTATTAAACGATCTATCTAAACATAGAAATAAAAAGAAATTTTTTGTAGGTCAAATGACCCCTAACCATATGTCGATATTCAAAAAACGTCAGTTTACATTGGGCGCGATCAGCCAGGCAGAGCGCTACTTTGTAGCGAAATTTAATTGCTACAAATTGAATTAATTTGTAGCGAATGGCTATCGCTATGGTAGCGCTTGCCTGTCTGAACGCGCCCATTGTCTTCGCTTATAGTGCAGGTGTGGTCTGTAAATCTGCTCACTTTGTTAAAATAAGTAAAGGCTTGTAGTGGACGTTGTCGTGCTTTTATTTACTGGTGATTGTGTTAGGTAACGTGAATATTGTAACATTCAATTAAATATTAACAAAATAAAATATTTTTATAGTATTTAAAATGTCAGCAAAGAAGAGAAAGATAGAACAAGAAAATCGGGAGTTTAAAAGTGAATGGACCGAAACCTACGCATTTGTAGCAAATACAGCAGGATTTCCAATGTGTTTAATACGCCATGAAAAGCTTTCAAATAATAAGAAATCAAATATACTAGGACATTTTTTAAATAAACACGATACATTTGACAAGGCATATCGACGGGGAGATGAAAGAAAAAAGCAGTAGAGTTGCAACGCAAAGTAAACCTAACTAAATCTTCATTTTCCAAATGGATAGAAGAATTAAGAAATACGTTTTATGGCCGTTCAAGAAGTTGTTAACCGAAGAAACACCAGGATTCTCCATTGCCTGTGACGAATCATGTGATGTGGATGACATTGCACAGATTGTATTTATTTGTAGATATGTAAACTCTCAAGAACCTCAGGAAGAATTACTCGATATACTGCCACTTACAGGACAAACTCGTGGAGAAGACATTGAAACTGCTGTTACCACTTGCTTGAAAAGTAAGGGTATTAATATTAAGAAAATAATATCTATCGCGACCGATGGGGCGCCGACCATGAAAGGTACAAAAAGAGGTTTTGTTTCTTCATTTAAAAAACAAATTTTGCATGACGTGTTTTCCCTTCACTGCATAATCCATCAAGAGCAATTTTGTGCACAAACTTTTCCAAAAGAGATAACAGTAGTGATGGATTTGATTGTAGAAATTGTTAATAAAATAATGGCAATACCGCTACATCATCGGAAATTTTGTGAACTTCTTAAAGAAATCAATTGCGAATATTCCGATCTTCTTTTGCATAACAGAATAAGATGGCTTTCCAGAGGTGCGGTGTTGATGCGATTTGCCACCTGCCCTGGAGAGGTTAAGTTGTTTCTAAGACAAAAGGACCTTGAACATGCACAGTTAGAAGATACTCATTGGTTACAAAAATTCTACTTTATGGTGGATAGGACTTCCCATTTAAACGCACTAAATAAGGAACTACAGGGAAAGGGAAATGCAGCAGTTTTGCTTTCAGAAGAAGTGATTTCATTTGAACAAAAATTATATTTGTTTGCGACAGACTTAGAGAAAGGCACATTATTATATTTTCCTACGCTGAAGAAATATCAACAAGAACAAGCTGATAATTCCATAAATTTAAACTTTTTCAAAGAAATTGTGGTAAATATGCGATCTGAATTTAATGGGAGATTTGAGGAGTTTAGAAAGAACAAGGCAACTATATCATTTTTATTGCGACCACTTGAAATTAATCCTGCCGAACTAAATTTTTCACCCTTTGCTGGAATTGATGAGGCTGCATTTCAACTTCAGTTAGAGGCCCTGAAAACCCAGGATTTGTGGAATTCAAAATTTAGAAATCTTAAAGCTGACCTGGAGGAGTTGGAAAGACAAAAATCTACCCTTGCAATACAATATAAATGGTCTGAAATAGAAGATCTTAAAAAGCAAGATCAGATTGTATTTGACACGTGGAATTGTTTACCGGACACTTACATTCAGTTAAAAACATACGCATTTGGACTGCTATCGATTTTCGGATCGACATATTTGTGTAAGCAAATATTTTCTAATATGAATTTTATTAAAAGTAAGTTGAGAAACCAACTAAACGACGTGAGTTTTTCGTCATGTTTGAAAATGAAAATTACGGCGTATTCGCCGTATATTGAGAAACTATCCGAAGAAGTTAAACAGCGCAACTCGCACTAAGAAGATATTTTAAATTAAAAAAATTAAAGAAATAAGTATGTTATTGGATTTTATATATATGCTTTTGTAAGGAAAAGGAAATCTTTTGTTTTATTATTTAATATTTTAAAATATCATATAATTTCATGTGACATGTCACCCCTGTGTTTCTTTTTTACAAGTATGATAACGTGTTACTGTAAAAAAAAAATTAAAAAAAAAAATAAAAAAAAAAAAAAACGGTGCGGCTCCCTAATTTTTTTTTTTTAACAGATATAATTTTATTTTAAAAATGGCTCTTCACTCCAAAAAGGTTGCCGACCCCTGGTCTAGGATAAAGAGCTCCACATCATTTCACAGTTGAGATGATGCACCCTAGGTATCAGAACCCACACTCGCCCATTCGATCCAAAAAATATGCATAGTGAAACATCTCTATATCACTGCTTCCAAAATTCTATGGACCGGTAACTATGTTCGGTCAGCAGTCGAAAATATTAATTGCTTTGGCTGACGTTTGGCTTATATGCAGGTGCCTTAGCAAACATTAAAAGTATGCAAACATTTATTTAGCGCCCTAATGCTAATGTGTATATTTCTAGAATTTTTTTTTTTTTTGAACATTGAACTGCTGATCGATCACGTTCTCCCTAGTATCCTTTGTGAGTCTTTATTAGTTCTTTGTGGTTCTTCCAATCTATATCTCGAATTTGATGACATCCTTATGTTTTTACAGAATGAATGACCAGATACGCCACTGATATGAGCTTGCCATGGTAACACTTCCTTATAAATCCCCCTACTCCGAAGGCCATTGATATATACAGTCGACTGTAGACTATCAGTTTTCCTCCTTCAGCAGTATAGGCCACGTATAGTTGGCCAAGCTAAAACTGCTCTGTTTGACAACACAAATTAAAAATAAATAGCTGAAATACTTTTCACGAAAAAATCTCAGTTTTATATCATCAAGCAGTACTTCAGGAACCAAAGCGTTCCTGACAATACGAGAATGCTTTGAGACCAAAGTGTTGGTCCAAAACAACAATAAGCAGAAATATCTCATGGGGTTAAGAAGAACGCCAAGGGAACAGACTTTTACTGTTTTTAGTCGCCAGTAATGATGTAATAAATGACAGAAGGAATGTATATTGGTTTCAGTGAGAATAGATAGAGGGCAATATATATGACTATATATTGCCATTTCTCAGTGAGATACTGTAGATACTTCGATAACCAAGAAAAATATTTCATAAGGATGAGAACACTAATCAGTGATGTCAGGAAAGGCGAAGACTAACATTTCTCTGCTACTACACAAAAATACCAACTTTGTTTTTGATAGATTGCACTTTTTTTTCAAATGTTCAGGGTGTCATATTATTTTCTGCTTTCGACTGCCAAAAAGTATTTCGATATTGCACGTGCAGTTTAAGCTGTATGCATTATTAACCACATAAATCTAGTATCCTTCTGCAGAATAGTGTGTGTGTGTGTGTGTGTGTGTGTGTGTGTGTGTGTGTGTGTGTGTGTGTGTGTGTGTGTGTGTGTGTGTGTGTGTGTGTGTGTGTGTGTGTGTGTGTGTGTGTGTGTGTGTGTGTGTGTGTGTGTGTGTGTGTGTGTGTGTGTGTGTGTGTGTGTGTGTGTGTGTGTGTGTGTGTGTGTGATGTCATTTCCATTCTTTTCAGGGCACCTTAAATCAGCATTTCCCAACTGCAAGAGTGAGAAACAACATTGAATATCATAAAGAAATATCTGTAGCAATTCCTTACCTAGTTCAGAATTGTTTTACTTATAAATAGTTCCGTTTCCTGTATCTGTTAATGCATTACTTCTATTTTAATTATTGAAAAGGCCTTGCTGTAGGTTTTTTGAATTTGCCGAACCCTGGTCATAACTTTAAACAGTCCAAAGAGCTTTAATTTAATTTGCGTTTATTACTTAGTATGTGTTGGAAACGAAAATACGATCAAAGACCCAGAAACTATACTGGATTCTGATACCAGTTTAGTAACACCCTCAAATGTGAATTTGTATGACTTATTAGGAAATATGAATACCAATTAGAAATGTCTATTTATTTCGCATACATATCGTTCAAATAAAACTTTTTAATGATAATAGATCAAGAAAGAAAGAACGAATTACAGGATTATAAGATAAAACTATGTCAGTTGACGTTCACGCTTGCTGACATGATGCAATACGTTTTCCATTGTCATGTTTCCCTCTTTTGAGTTTTTGGATGTTTCTTCTCTTATATCATAAACCGTCAAGATAGGAAAGAAAGAAAACAACGCATCACAAATGGGACAAGACGAAATACATACAGGATGAGGAATTGTAAAGTAAGGAAGATACATCCCTCAGAAAGCTATATTTTATTTAGTTGCCGCTATACTCACTACCCAGGCGATTTCTTTTCGATTGATAAGTACAGTGAACTCTCTGAAAGAAAGTAAAGCATAATGTTCTCCATAGGCAAGTTATATAAACTAAGAAAGTGTGTGCGTAAATTCAGTAGGACCAAAAATAAATAAATAAATAAAATATGAAACGTTAACATATTATAGTTGGTCAACAGTTACAACACTTTATTTATAAGAAATTTGCCTCATCCACCAAATGCTGGAAACCTACGAGTACATTTCGAACATATATGAAAACCGAATCCTAGGTGGAAAGGCGTTAAATCATTCCTTGCTTCAAATAAGTAGTAATGTCTCTCAACGCAATGAAACATCGTCTATCACCTGGGGATTTTCATAAACAACCATTTTACAGCGATGTTTCAAACTCACAATAAAGTGTAAACTTGATTCACTCAGCCACCAAGGTAAGAGTGAACTTTCAGCGAACATTGAGGTAGAAATATCTGAGGCATTTCAGAGGTGGTGAAAAACGGTAATGTGTTGTTAGAGATCAGTAGCTGGAAGTTTAAAGTTAAGAAACTACTTAAAAGAAGAAAACTGAACGAAATAAAAGCGACATATTAACAAATGTTAGAATTTTATTTTCCAAGTGGAAAATAAAATTCTAAACCTCTAATATCTTTCTCTAAATCCAGAGTAATTTAATAAGAAGGTGAGACACCTTTTGGAAACTCTTATAGGTAAATATGACTTCTCCATTACTTCTGCCTTAATATCTCTACTTCTGGGCCTGGCTCCCATTGACGAGACCTAAATAAAGGTCGAAATCGGTCTGGGTAGTGGTCCCTTCCCTTAATGCATAGCATTGCACATGTCCACAAGGAGATGTGCTTTGCATTATGGGAGATACTGAGACAAGGAGTGATGAGAACTTGATCCACCTTTACTACGAGTTGCCTCAGTCCTGAAGATACTTCAGGCGCAAACTTTGCTTACACTTGGATAAAGGATTAAATTTATTATAGTCTAACCAAGTGGAAAATAAACTTCTAACATAGATTCTGGAGTTTAAGTTTCTTCAAATGATTTTTTTAGTAAAAAAATTTTCTTTTAAATTTTAATTTAAAACAAAACATTAACGTTGAGGACTGAATAGGGGTATTTCGATTGGTGAATATTTAATAGAACTTATCTTAAAAAAGCCTCCGAATTACAGTCGTTAGTATGCCTTAATAGTATTGAAACTGGTGGGGAAAATGTCCAAAACAATTAAAACACTAATGATATAATCGGGAGAATGTTATAATATGAATATTGTGTGTTTATTGGATTTATTCGTTAATTTCATATCGCACTCTCCGTCATATGAGCTAAGGTCAAACCATCCTCACCCTACTCTCGTTCATAATCGACGTTCTAACATTACAACCATTATTGTGTAGGAGGACACGGGGATGATGCGAACTTAGAAAACATCATTTTATCCGAGTTTAGTGACATCACGAAAGGGTCAAGATTTGGACTCTTTCCTTGAAGCAATTAAGTACACGTAATATCATTGCTGCCAGACAAACGAACTAAGATGACATAACTTGGTAATGGAAAACGAGGAAAGTACGATGAGTGCAACAAGACTTGCGTGTTGTTTCACTAAAAGTAATTGCAATGATATTGCACCTCGATTACTATAGAGGTTTTGCGAAATAGAAGTTGGCAATAAAAACTAAAAAAAAAAAAAGTGACTTGCGAAACACGCAGTTGGATGGGATTGTGGATAACTGTTCATTATTTCCTGTTCAGTCAGGCAGACTCTAATAAAACTATTTCTGGAGACAGAGATTACAACATCAAATAAGTTCAATAGAAAATAAAATAGTTTAAAAAACTTATAATTTCCAAAATAGCCAGTATGAACTGGATGGATTCAAGGTTTTGTATACCAAATCAAGTTAAAATGCAACTATTCAGCCTCTCCTCTATTAACGACTTAAGCACAATTAATCAATTGAAGACTTAGAATCTCGCATAGCAAGTTGTGTTCTGGTAAGAGATTCTAAGTCTTCAGTTGATTAATAAATCTTTAAAAAAAAGATGGAGCACTTTGATATAACGAAAAAAGCGCGTTTTCTTTTTTTCTATTTGACACCTGTCACTGTTTGAATTTCTACTGATTTCAATTAAATATAAATCAATTCTTTAGTCCTATCTTTTGGAAATGGACAGCTAGACCTCTCAACGATATCCCACTCATGGTTGCTGATGATCCTGAAGGCATTAAAGAGAGGGCTATCGATAGACAATTGCCTCCATCTCGTGATCTTGAACCCTTACATGAATTATAGTCTGAAATAATGTAATTTCTACGGTCCATATTTTTACGTTCCAAGTGAGTTAAATGGGGATTAAAACCTAAATTTCAGGGAGAAAAAAAAAACTACTTGTCTGCGCCAAAGATCGAATAACCTGTCTGAAAAAGAATATAAAAATAGCCTATAAAACGTTATTCTAGTTAGTGACTAGAATCGAAATCAGAGGTTTCCAAACTTTAATGACTTGTTTGGTTTAGTAACTCTAGATTTCTAGAATTATCTTTGTGAAGAAATATTTTCTTTAAAGACCCCCTAAAATAATCTTAGAAACTCACACTGGTTTTATTAGGAACTAAAGACCCCTTCAAACTTGCCAAAGTCCTTCCAGGGGTTCTGTACCGACTACATTGGGAATCCCTGATTTAAATTATAACTGTCGAAATACAGTTATGTTACAAGGAATCAGAAATGTCCACATATGAAATTTCTTGCGTTTTCTAAGTAGCCTGTAAAAATTGCCATAATTGGCCTAAAATGTAGGGAGAGCAAGAGGAAACGAATCGTTCAACTAATTTTGACCAAATTCGAAATTTAACTGTTTTTGACAATGCTAAAAGTCTCCTGAGAAATTCAACCCAACTGGAATCAAATAAAATGTGGACGGATTGTTCGGAAGCCATTCTCTGCACATGATCGTCCAGATCGCTTCGTTCAACCATTTTTGATCAAATCTGAATATTGTTTTCCAAATTACTTGAACTCCTCTAAGGATAATTGAACCCTACACCAGTGGAATAAAGCCTGTGGAGTTCGAAGGTCACGTCTTCCCCAAACACCAGCAGAGGTCACATTATTCAAACCATTTCCGACAAATTTAAAATAGTCATTTCTTAAGTGGCTTAAGATATCCTGACAACTTCCACACAGTTCGACCTATGACCAAAAAAATTAAAAAAATAAAAATAGACCTTTGAGCAGATAAAAAAATATTTATTTTGGAAAGATAGTATTGAGTGACATAACTGCATTTTTTATCTCTTCAGCAACAAACATTCAGCGTACCGCTAAAGAGAGCGCTTTACACTCACTGCTTGATGTTTAGAGTCTCTAACTGCTTTTATTAAATCCGATAACCTCTCGGTCACTTCCCTCCAATTCACTGCATTGTGGAGTTTCGTATTTCAATGATACCACTGATCTTTAATTGGCACTTAGATTTATTTTCCATCTCGCATAATGTTTTAAACTTATATTAGGAGGAACTGAAATTAACCACACAAATTATACATCTACACAGAAAATATTACACTCGTTTGGCCAGCTGGCATACGTCAATATTATCTCACGTATGTCGCTTCTGAGTTCTCAAATCATAACTGTAACCAGTAGAAACATTTTAAAGGGCATGTGCTTGTACGACTTAGAACAGATGGAGCGGTAAGCAGCTGATGTGGATTTTTAAATGATAAAACAGAAAATAAAACAAAGTGAGTTTGCGAAAGAAAAAAAAAAAGAAGAACAAAAAAATTTAAGGACAGTGCCCAAAAATAGAACGATATCCTTGAAAGGCGTATGATAATCACAGTGCATAAGATTAAGTAAACGCTGCATAATTTCCTGATTTTTTTTTTTTTTCATTCAACATCAGTGACGTTATTTAAACCCAACAGTCTGCTGTTGAGATAAACCGAAAGATGAAAATGCGTCCTTATACCCTGATATTAAATATTTTACGTATTAATCATTTTCTAAATATTAACACATTCTTTAGGACAGATCACGAAGTTCAGTTAAATGAAAACGCATATCAAAATTGCAAATGTAAATGAAATATCTTTGATCAAATTAAAAAAAAAATAAATAAATAAAGAGTTGGAGCTTTTATAATTGACCTTTAGCTTGAGTATTCGGTGACGGGTACAACATAAAGTTTTCCGTGTTAGTCGACGGAAAGACTGGTTTTGTAGGCGATAAAAAAGGTGAAGCTAGACTTGTGGACGTCGTTATGAAAGGAGAACCACGGACATTGCCTTTGGAGAGGAATGGATGAGTGTGTGTGTGTGTGTGTGTGTGTGTGTGTGTGTGTGTGTGTGTGTGTGTGTGTGTGTGTGTGTGTGTGTGTGTGTGTGTGTGTGTGTGTGTGTGTGTAGTGAGGGGGGGGGGAATGAGTGATATCTTCGAAGTGCCAACATACTTGAACAGATCTTGTTCTTCAGTATCGTCACTGCAATTTATTTGGTCATCACCCTTAATTTTGGAACAAGCACATGAATAGTATCCTTCATTATTATAATAATACTGTAGTATTCTATGAATGAACTTGAAATATATATATAATTACATGCTTTTTTTTTTTCAATTTTAGATTTTTTTTTTTTTTGGTTTTTTCTTTTTTTATTTTATATATGCATTCTTTCATATATTTAGATACACCAAATAATAATATGTTCCATAAATCCAACCTTAATTTTGATTTTAATCAGACAATTTTAGTGTCAAAATGTATTGAAATGACAAAAAATGCATATACCTTTTCGACGTCACGGAACACTTTTGATTATAAGAAAAATTTGAGGAACACCAAAAGCATTCGGGTCATAAAACTGCAATTAAAATATTCATCGACTTGCCTTTTATAAAAATGGAACTTATTGTAATAAAATACTTGAGTCGGCTTTTGCAGATTTCAGCAATATCAGGTCTAATATGTAATGTAGCTACCCTCATCTGTTTGTCTATATTAGTAAGTCTTTCACGCGTTTTAGTTTTTATATTGGTTAATATTGAGAAACTGAGCTCACACAAATATGATGTTGAAAGCTGTAACAAAATTTTCAGTGCTCTTGTGGAGAGAGCTGGGTATTCGGATTGGATAAAAGTCCAAAATTCCTCAAGAGTTATTTCAGAGAATTTAATTTTCAGAGTACGATCCGTTGACAAGGTAACTAATTCTTCTTCTTTGTTCTTCTTATAACGAAAATTCACAACTCGATGTATTAACTGCGACAAATGGATTTCGTCTCCAATCATCATTATATGTATTTAAAGAAGGAAAGTAACTTAAAATCTTTTCTTCCAATATTGTTAAATGTTCTGTTATAACGGAAATAATTCCTTTGACTTTTTTTATAGTGCGAAGGAAACATATCTACTGTATTTTTATTTTTCTGATTTTTTTTTCTGATAGTGGTTAGCGTAACCACTCCCCAGCCAAAAGGCTGCGGTTCGAATCCCGCCGTGGGCATGAATGTTTGTGATTGTCTGTGGAAATACTAGTGGTGGTGTGGTTGGCGATAGATGGCGTTGGTGTAGTTGCGGTCAATGGTGGAGACAGAGTTGTAGAGTAGATGCCCTCCCTCGATTAGTCTTTGGACTCCCTGGAGGTGATAAATAATATTTTTTTTATTAATAATAATAATTTTTTTATTGTTCTTTCAAATATTTACATATGTACAATGATCATCTATTCAGTATATTATTTTACAAGGTTCAGCACTTTGTGCTACATATCATGAGATTTAAATAGTAATGATGATAACAATTTTTTTTTAAATAACAATCATAATAATAATTTACAATTATATTGCTCAGAGTTACATAAGTAGTATTGTATTACATGTTGTAGTTTACTACTTTTTTTTTTCAAGTTTGAAAAGGTGTGATTATACAACAGTATTTACACATCTGCAATCTGAATATTATATTTCCTAATTCTCACAAACATACAGTGTAAACTCATGATTTACATTTAAAAGAATTTTTTTATTACATTGCATACATTTGTTACAGTTATTATATACATTACTTACATTTGATTACATGTGTTACTTACATTATGTACATTGGTTTACATATAATACATACGAATTTCTCCCACGCAAATTTCTCAATCACAGATTTCGCAGCTTCCCAACACAGCAAAAAAAAGCAATTCATAATAACCAACTGGTGTCATCCTCAGATAAGCTTACATATAAGCTTCGAGGATGAAAGCAAAGAAATTAGTTCTCATCCAAGATGTATCATATGTAACCAAATGCATGTAATGCACGCATCACATGAAAACCAATGTATGTAACGTATGTATGTAACGTATGTATGTAACGTACGTATGTAACGTATAATACATACGTTACATACATTGGTTTTCATGTGATGCGTACATTACATGCATTTGGTTACATATGATACATCTTGGATGAGAACTAATTTCTTTGCTTTCATCCTCGAAGCTTATATGTAAGCTTATCTGAGGATGACACCAGTTGGTTATTATGAATTGCTTTTTTTTTTGCTGTGTTGGGAAGCTGCGAAATCTGTGATTGAGAAATTCGCGCGGGCACACTCACACATACACACACGCATGCACGCACAATAACTTGGAATGTACTGATGCATTGCTGAACTAAAAGCCCGAACGAATATATTGTGTTTCATTAAATTTGTATGGTATTTTGGGTGCGTGTTTCTTGTTCGTAGTATGTCCTTAGAGCTCTTTTCAGGCTATTGTAGTTTGTAAGGTTTCTGTATTCAAAAGGTAATTTGTTTATCATGTCTGAGATGTAGAAGTTTCTCGTGGCCTTTCCGTAGTGATTATTGTATTTATATGTGATATAATTAGTAGTCTGAGGTCTTGTTATATGGTAAATATTTCTGACTGTCCTGTAGTTGGCATCAAAATAATGTTTTAGCAAAGCTGCATAGTGACATAAATGTTTTGCTGTCAGTATTTTGTGTTCTGACATTGCAATGTTTATAAGGTCGTTATTTTCTCTTTGTTCCCAAAAAATCAGTTTTGTCATTTTGTATTGTAGCGACATTAATCTATTTAATTTGTAGGGTGTGCAGAAAGCATACGTTGTTATAGCGTATCTTAGTATATTTTGGCATAGTGCTTTGTATATTAGTGTTTTTAGGCGTATGGGAACTATGTTTTTTAACCTGTAGAGTTTGTCACTTATTGTTCGGAGTTTGTTGTGTAGATGGTTTATGTGGCTATTCCAGTTCTTATCTGCATCGAAGTAAATGCCAAGGTATCGTATTGTTTCAACCTGATTGATTGTAGTGGTTTTGCTGTTCTGTGTGTTTTTTATGTTGGAAAGTGGATGTTGGATGGTTATATATTTGTTATCAACTTGTCGAGTCAGTGGATTTCTGAATATCATTAATTTTGTCTTTTCTGAGTTTAGGTGTATGGAGTTTTTCGTGAGCCATTCTATGATCAGATTTATGTCATGTTGCATATTTGTTTGGGCTATGCTTGCGTTATTATGGATGGATATTATAGCTGTATCGTCTGCGTATTGGAATATCTTACCTTTGAGTGGTAGATGATTAATATCGTGCGTGTAAATGTTGAATAGAGTTGGGGAGAGTACAGCTCCCTGTGGTACTCCACAGGTTACTGGTAGCTCTCTGCTTCGGTTTGACCCGATACGTGTGATATGCTTTCTATTTTGGAGGTAGTTTGTAAACCACCTGCGAAGAGGCCCGTCTATTCCAACATGCCTCAGCTTTTCTAACAAGGTTTGATGTGTAAGTGTATCGAATGCTTTAGTTAGATCAATAAAGACTACCATAGCAATTTTGTTTTTGTCTAAGGCGGTATTAATTACGTCTGTAAAGTCTTCCAAGAGAGATGTTGTTCCCTTATTTTTCTGAAAACCATATTATGTTTTGGGGATAATATGAAAGATCTCAGTGTATGCTGTGAGTTTCTTCAGTATGATCCGCTCCATAATTTGATTGATAATTGGTAATGTTGCTATGAGTCTGTAATTGCTGATTAAATTTCTTTTTCCATGTTTGTATATGGGTGTGATTATGGTTGTGTTTAGCATACTTGGTATCTGTTCAGTTTTAAATATTTTATTTATTAGTTTTAGTAGGATAGGACTTAAACTAGTTGCATGTTGCTTTATATCTTTAGGTCTGATACCATCTATTCCTGGGCCTTTGTTTGGTTTGATTTGATGTATTGCAGAGAGAAGTTCTGCATCTTTTATGGTTGGGAACCATAATGCCTGTTTTGATTGTAGTCCAAGTGGAGGGTCTCGTTTTGTGATTGGGGGAATATTTCTGTGCAGTTCTTGGATGGAGTCTGCAAAGTATTGGTTAAAGTCATTTGCTAGTTGTTGGATTGGTTTTCCGTCTTTCCTGAAGCTGTGTTTTATGGTTTCGGAGGCGGTGGTGTTGGGAACAAAATCTAGCATCTCATTGATCAGTTGCCAGGTTTGTTTCATGTTGTTTTGTGCAGAGGTTAGTTTGTCTCTGTAGTAGCTTCTTTTTGCATTTCTGATTTGTGTTGTAAGACGATTCCTTGTTATCTTATATTCAGTTTTTAAAGCTGTGTTATTTGGATATCGCTTTAATTCTTTCCATAAAGAGTCCTTTCTGTGTATTTCTAGGATTAAGTTTTGTGTGTTATCCAAGGATTTTGTGTTGTTTTTGAACGAATTCGGACTTTCTTTGTAGCTTTCTTATATATTTCCTCCAGTGTGAGTTTAATGTTGTTGTATAAGATATCTGCTGAATCTGATGTCAGGTGTTCCCAGTTTGTTTTTCTTATTTCGTGATTGACTATTTCTTCGTCTATTATTGTCTTCTGTCGCTTTTCTTCTGTGGGACATTGCATGGATATTGTCTTGGTGTGCAGGGTTAGAGCGGTGAAGTAATGGTCTGCTACTTTGCACTTTATGACTGATGTAGTGTAACTATTTGGTGGTGCTCGGACGTTTATATGATCTAGACAGGAGGCAGTGATAGTATTTCTGAATATTTCTTCTCTGGTACATGATGTTATTGTTGATATTAGATTATACATTGAGAGTGTGTCTAGGTATTGTACAGTGTTGTTCTGGTTTTCGTTTGCAATATTTATGTTTATGTCGCCAATTATCATTAGGTGTTCGGTTGAGCATATTTCTTGGCTTGAAAGAAAGGAATTGAGTTCGTTCAATAATTTTATCATGTTTAGGTTTGGTGGCCTGTAAATAGCATTTAGTATTATGGGATGCTGTGTATTAGTGGTATTAGTGATTTCGAGGCAAAGGGTTTCAGCATGCTCAAACTGATTGGCCGTTTCTTTTGCTATTAATTTTTGTTTGATAAATATTAATATTCCACCCCCTCTTTTTGTTTGGCGGCATGATCTATGTTGTTGGAAGCCTGGAATTTGGAAAGCAGTCGCTTCGTTATTAGTTATGAATACTTCTGTAAGAACCAGTATATCAATAATATCAGTGTAATTCCTCAGATAAGCCTGTAACAATAACCAGTGTTTTCTGATGCTTCTGATGTTAATATGCAAGTTTGAGAGACCTCTCGCTTGTACTGTGTTTTGTTTCCATGCATCAAGTGATTCGAAAGTACAATTACTGATGTATTCTGGTGTAATTACATCTATCTGATGGTTCACATTCATTTTTGTTGTGTTGAGAGCTTCTTTTTGAACTAAGTTGGAGTCTTTTGTTTCACTCTGGCAACCTGTCTATATCTTCCGAGCTTTTTATTTGTATAGACTTTGAAGTCTGTGACTTTCTCAGGAATATTTTGCCGTCTTTGATCCATAAAATTTGATACTTTTTTTTCTGTTTTTTCTTTTCTTGCTTGGTACAAAAGATTCTGATTGAAAGGTGTTAAATACTCAGATAGAAAGATTGGCGTATTGTCTTGCGATGCATTTAAATCCTTGACTACTGATTTTTTCAGTCTGCTCGCTTTTTTGAGATTGTCTCTTGTAGCCTTGCTTGTCAGAGGAACTATGACTGATGTAGGTCGTGGCGAGCCTTGTTTTCTGTTCTTCCTGGGAAACCGGTTTATGGTTTGAATATCATTATGCTCTAGGGGGATGTCAATTGCATGGCCTAACTTTAAAACTACGTCTCTGAGATTTTCTGTGGATTCGGTTTCTGGAAGACCGTTTATGACAAGGTCTTCTTTATGTTGTTGTTGGTTTAAAACTTCGTATTGTTGTTTGAGGGAATTAAATTCTTGACGGAGTTCCGATGTGTCTTTGATCAATTTGTGCTGTCTGTCCGTTAATGCGTTAATGCTGGTTTTAATGTCTTTTACCGTTCAAGACTTCTTCGACTTTTGAATTATTAAATTAAACAAACTCTTCATATTCGCTCATTTTTTTTTTGTTATTTCTTTGTTCTGTTTATCAAATAGTTCTTGGACAAGATCTACCAAGCTGGCTTTTAAATTTTCTAAACCTTTTTTCTAGCAATAAATTTACGGAATTCAAATTATAAGACTCACCGATATTTTGTTGTCTGTTCAGTTCATCGTCCGATTCTGCCTCCGGCGTAATCAGTTGTGCCGTGGGTGGCGGCGTTTCTTTGTTCTCTCTACAGTTTAGGCACTTCCATTCTTCTCGTTTGGCATTGGATTTACGTTGCCAAGTTGTTTCTGAAAGTCCGGAACATGTAAACTGAAGATTCCTATGGCATTATATGACTTCCGTCGGACGGTAATTCCTTCAGGCACTTGTTGCACTTCATGACTCACCTTTCTTCCTTTGGACAGCTGCAAAGATGGCGACGTCCTTTGTCCTATACTCGTTAGCAACCGCGGTGTACGCTTCAATTTTTAGCACACTCAGATTGTGGATTCCACTTGGCCGATTTCGATTAATTATATGTCACTGTCTTCAGCGTGACAAGTAGAGTTACTTTATGACACTTTTAAATTAAAAACAGGAGTTAGAACCACATTAAAACTATAAAAACGGGACCAGCGATACAACCATGCAACTGTTCGTATGCCTACACAGCGCCCTCTGTCTAATAATAATAATATGTGGTTTTCCCAAAGAGTTACTTTTTTCTGAAGAGTTGACAATTTATCAGTGGATGTTAAAATATTTTCATTATTTCCTTGGATACTTGTATTAACTCTATTTAAGTAATTAAAAATATCGGCTAAATATGCCATTTTAGCACACCAAATAGCGTTTTGAAGACATTTATACAAAAGCATATAGTTTTCATTCTGAAAACAGGCCAATAATTCATTCTTAAGTTCTAATATTCTGAATAGCACTTTACCCCTGGATAACCATCTTATTTCAGTGTGCAAAAGCAAAGATTCGTACTTGGCTTCCATAAATATGCAAAGTTTTTTTTAAAAAAAGGCTTGCTTTTAAAGGTCTTGATTGATGTAATTTACCATATTTACAATTTGGTCTAGTACAGGTTTTAATTTTGCCGGTAATTAGGGATTTTCTCTGTGCAAAAAAAAGTGCGTTGATATAATATTCGGGTTATTTTATTTACAAGGATAACAAATCCTTTAATAGAGCCTACCATTGATCTATAAACGATATTCTATTGGTTTAGAAGTCAACGCGCATAGTAGTCTTCGGTTGTTAGGATCAGAGTAACCAATTACATTCGGAACTGTGTCATGTGACATCTTTCAACCACGGAACACTCGTAGCCCGTTCGCGGAACACAAGTGTTCCGGGGAACACCGGTTAAGAACCACTGCTCTAGAGGGATGATATTTAATGAAAGCAAGTATGAATCTGCACTAAAATTTGTCGAGTTAATTCAATTTCAGACCATTTTTATTGGCGAAATGATCACAACATGATTCAAAATGATATTAAGTTAGTTTTTGATATTAAACGAGGTTAGTTTTTATGAAGAGAGTGGGATTAGCATACGCTATTGATGTTTGGTATTTTTTATGGATGGAAAGTAGACGTTGGATGCTGGTGATTTGTGAAGTGTAAATGGGGTGTGAATGCTATATTAATTGTGTTGATATAGCTTCCACAGTTCATGTTTTAATATTCTGTAATTGTCTATGTGTTTTAAATTTTGCGGTAGGTTGTTGAGTAGTGTGGGTATGAGATGTGATCTCACTGCAGAACTGTGTAAGTTGTTGAAGGATCTAGGGATCTAGGGGTGTAAAGAGTTGTGGTGTGTCGTGTTGTGCGATACATGTCTCTGTTGTTACGATAGGTTTTGTTGAAGTAATGTCTCAGTAACATTAAAGAGTGTTTCAGATTTTTTATGCTCAGGATTTTGTGCATCGCCATATTGGCTGTTGTATGTAAGGCCTCCAGATCATCCTTGAAATAATTTTCCGATGTAATGATTCTATTTTCACTAGAACGCTGTTTGATGTGTTTACATAGACTCGGTTATGTTATTTCTGAGTAGCGATTCGCAAACATCGTGATATAGGATTTTTTTTTTTTACGTTATATGAAATCGTGTCTTTTACTTGGAAAAGTTTTGGGCCATGATGTGGAGTTTAGTATGTAGGAATTCTATATGTTTTGTCCATTTTTAGTGATAATCTATGTAAGGCCAAGGTATTTTGCATGTGTTACGGTTGTGATTTCTGGACATTGGTAGCTATTTTTGTTGTTAATGCAGCAGTATGTGTGGTGACAGTGTAGCGATAGTGGTTGGTAGAAGTATGTTGTGATTTCATTTAGGTCTTGTTGTGCTTTGGAAAGAGGATATTGATGTCTTTGTGGACTTCTAGTAGCGCGGTGTCGTCTGTGTATTGATATATTTTACTTCGTGTGGCCGAGTTGTGTACGTCGTTAATGTATTTGTTGAACATGGTAGGTGATAGAAATCAAACGATGAGGCATCTTCAATTTCGAGTGGTTTCAATTCAAGTGCGATTTCTTAGTGTTGCTTTGAATGATATTCAAAACAAATTACGGCTATGGTGCTAGTGTATTATGTCGGTTTATCACGTGTTCTCGAGCCCTGTTTACCCAGATTAAAAAAAAAAAAAAAAAAGTTTACGAGTGGGAAAATTCCTGCCACTAATGACATTTCAGCGAACTAATTTAGAGACAATGCAACGTAACAATTTCATCTAACGGTAATAACCGTGTGAGGAATTAATATATATAATATAATATAATATTAATATATAATATTAATATAAAATATATATACACACATAATAATAATAACGTGTGTGTGCATCGCACACGTTTTTCTATCATTGCTTCAAAAGTTCGTACAGTTAAAAGAAGAAACAAAAATTGATGCAAATGGTTAAATAAACACATTAAAATTATAAAATTAAATATAGTTTTTCTATGTTTTGTTCAGTAGATAGTTACAATTTAGGTGACTTATTTTTTTTTATTAAAATAAAATTTTAATAGTTATTTCTGATGTGACTTTGTTACAGTTAAAGCTAAAAATATAGCATTGCATTAAATCTTGCAGACGAACATCCCCCGTATACCACTTTTTGATATCTGTCAGCCATCCTTTTATCCATGCGAATATTGTATAAAAAAAAAACCATTTTCTCCAATTTATGCAGCAGTCTGCCATGCTGTATTCTGTCAAAAGCCTTAGCAATATCCAAAAGTATCATGGTGGATCCATTCCGCTTGTCTAGGTCAATGACAACATTGTTATAGAATGTGAACAGGTTGCTAAAACATGATCATCCCTAAGTAAACTCGTGCTGTTCATTGCAAAGCAAAGATTCAGTGTTAATCCATTTCTGAATGCGACCCTTAACCAATTTTTCCAAAATCTTCACCACCACTCCTGAGATACTGATTGGTTGATACATGGATACGGTCTTTGCACTACCCTTGTGCAATGGAATTACTATACATTCCTTCCATTCTGCGGAATCTTCCCTGTTCTGAGACACTCAAATTATATAGCCTGGTCAAGGGAATAATAGCAGCTGAACACGTGTAACTCCATGCGCATATACACGCATAGAGTTACAAGTGTGTTACGTCTATTTATATGGTGCTTGCATTCGAGTATCATTAGATGATTTGTTAAATCTCCTTCGAAGATTATTTTCAGGAAAATGCTGTGTAGTATTTTGCTGTTTATCCAATGCTTTGTGTTTGTTTGCTTTCTATTCTTAAAATTTTTTATTGACTTTTGTATATTTCTGTAAAACAAAGGTGAAGTTTTCATGCAAAGCTATTGGATCTTCTAAACTAAGTAGTCTCTTCCAGTCTGGGTTTTTATGAGATCATCTCTAATGTTTTTTTGCAATGATAATCGAGACTGCTTTGCTTTTTAGAGTTCTGTTGCTCGTGTTTGTGGAGCAGTTGGTTCTAGTGCTGTGCAAAGTGGTGACCATTAGCTAACGATCCTCTATTTTTGTTGTTATTACTGATGATGTGTGTGTGTGTGAGTTTGTAGGCGAGCTTATGTTGATGTGAACGATGCATGATTTTGTAGGAGTGGTTTTCAATATTTCTTCTCTTGTTTATAGCTTATTGCCAAGTTAATGTTATTCTGATGGTGTGTATCTAAGTAGGTATTCGTGGCAGCAGAGGTAAGATCAAACGTATTAATGTTGAGATCCCCTATAAGAATAAGGCGGTCTGTTTTGAGAATTTGTGTCCGGAGGTCTATATATTGTGTTAATAATGTAAGTGTATTTTTTTTGTTAGCATGGATTTATAATAGCAATGAGAGTTCTGCATGCACGCGTTCACCAGAGTTTGCATTGGCCATAAGAGGGTGTAGGATACTTACAGTTACTTTTTTTTTTAATTTGTAAGTGCCCAGACAGGAAACAGCAGTTTCCTGTCTAGACACGTACGCTCGACTCGGATTCTATTTTCTCTCAAATATCAGAAAATCTTTAGTCCATATATTTTTTTTTTTTTCTGTTGTCGTCTTCTGGTTAATAATAGTAGTAGGGGGTTCAATGTGCTGCTACATATGTCTGTGATGGCGGTTGCTGCAAGTTACGCATTGCTGTTGTTCGCGTAAGTTTTTTTATTTTTTCATGATGAATACGATCTTATTCTTAATTGCATGCAAGGTGGACAAGATTTTTGCTGCTTAGATGTGCAATTATTGGTTCAGGTTTATCTTTGTTCGTAGCTAACTGAAGTGATATGTGTTGCTGTCAGAGGAATTCCTAGCGACTACCGTTTGTATTAGGATGGACAAGTCTTTTGCCTTTTCACTTGGGATTCCCTCTATAGATAATTTCTATTCTCTTTATGTTCAAGCCAACACAAGACACATCGTTTAAATTACTGATTTTCTGCATTTATATATATATATATAAATTTATTTCATAAGAATTTAAGTAATAATAATAATGATGCAACATGTGATCTACTGATGCTGGCTTACATGGCAATTTTGAGTTTCACATCTCCTTTCTTAAAATGGTATTATTTTAAGTAATAATAAATAAAACATATAATGTACTGACTCATGTTTACACGATAAATCTTAAATTTTAAATATTGTCCTAATTATATCACTTATCGGTTTTCTAAATTTTCTGGTTGGATGTGCCTTGCTGACATCAAGCAAACAAATACATTTTATATTTTTCATTATCTTCCGGCTCTTTATGCTCTACAGGAGCTTCATGTTTCTGTTTATCTTTAAGTTTTCTAAAGTCGTAATTGCGAAATAGTGATCGAATAATCCCATTCTCGAAGGGGGAGCCATGAGGTGCTGGTTCAGGTGATTCTCGCTCCAAGATATTGACCAAACTATCGGGATTTTCCGAGAAACTTTGAAGCATGTTCAAGATTGGTTTCGGCGGAGCGTTATTGAGATGTGGGTCCACATAGTTGATTTGATGGTTCTGTTCTCCCATGAGATTATTCATTTCACTTTTAGTTTGCTTAGGGCCTTCTAAATTGCGATTGCTTGGATAATCGCCTTCTTTTTTGACAAGTAGTTGAGAGAAGTGATCAAATTCCTCGGGACTGTGATGATAGGTTTCTCTAACAATATCTTCAGCATACGGAGATTCAGGATAAATGGCCGATTTGTGGCTAGACATTGGATTTCGGAACATTACTGGTTGGTTCTCCTTTTCTAGTTCAGTAAGCGGATCGAGTTTCGGGAAGGTCATTAAGTAATTTGCAGTTTCTAAGATTTCGGTGGCAAACTTAGCTGAAAGTGCTGGATGCAAATCAGGACGATGATTACTGATGACTTCGATAGCTGGGGAAAAATATTTCTCATACTGATCTACTTCACCCGCTTGGTTCTTCTTGTTTCCTTTTTCGTTTCTGTATCCAGATAAAGTGTCTGAAATGTCGCTCGTTTTGGGTGAATCCATTTTCTTAATTATTGCATTGCTCATAAGATATGTCAGATCTCTCTGAGATGGTGTTCCTGAAGAATTGCTCGTTATAGAAATGGCGGTTGTAGAAGTAATATTCTGGAATGAAATGTTCTGAACAGGTGTAGAAACAGGAGGAAGAGGAGTCGTAACAGGAACATCTGTTATATTATTCTGGACACTGCTGTTTCCTGTCTGGATCAAGTCTCCTGTGGCTTTAGCTATATACTTTGCCACTTCTTTAAAGAAAGTGGAAAGCGCATTTTGTTTATCGTTTCTTTCATTTGACATCCGGAAGGGCAGCCGTCCAAAATAGTTTAAGGATTCATCTTTCTTCTGATCATTAGATTTGCTCTCAAAGGGTGAATTCGTGCGCCTTCGAATCCAATTAAGGAATGCCTGTCTCTTTTTCTCTCGTTCTGTTATATGTCGTGGTGTGAACTTCGAGAGATTTTCTACCTCTGACATATACATCGGAGATCGGATGGCATTCTTATTTGAGGAAGGAGCTTCTGAAATATTTCCTAAATTCTGAGTTGGTTTCTCATCTGGGATAGCTGTTGTCAACTCTGTTGCTGGAATGGCGATGCGTGCCTTGTGTATTTTCACAACTGATTCTTCTGGGTGTTGGCTATCAAACGAATACGACATGTCTGCTTCTTCACCACTCAACAGTTTGAAATGATTAAGCAGACTTGGTGTTTCGTGACTTTGGTCTCTCTTTAATATCAGATGTTCTTTTCTATGTCGAAGAGGTAAAGACGTTGTTAGCTCTAATATTAATAGCAGTATAAGACTAGCTATTAATATATTCTTCATTTTTGTTTCCCTAGTTCTAATCACTGCAGAGTCATTTTTCTTTTATTTGCGCACTGTTTGAACCCAACACGTACATCATCCAACAATGCACAATGGAAGCATTCGTTTACATAATTGAGCATACTGTGAGACAAAGTAACAATGCATTCAAACTACATTGTTTCAAAGGAAAGTTAATTGGTGGTTAATAATTTATAGCGAATTGGGTAATATGGAGTCTCTGAGAGAGAATGGTGCTTTTTATGTATAGCATCACACGTTCTTAAATAAATTAATATATTCATGACACTTAACAGTCGAAATGCATTATCAGCACTTTTGTTCGATGGGAAGGCTCTTGAATTTCACCACAGTAATAATTTCCAGTTAAAGTGACGTCAAAATCTGAATACATGGTATCTCATATGAAAGTTTTCTCGAAGAATGAGACATAATCTGTTTTTGTCCGCTTCCCACATGCACTTCTAATCTTTATTTCTGTCTTTAGTGCCGTTATCTAAGAGTGACGAGAAGTGTTCAATGATTGCTAAGATTAGACCCATTCTTCTGCAATATACGATACACCTAAAAAAAGAAGCGTTAATACATGGAAACTGTTTTGTTTTTAAAGTATAGAAAACTGATTTTGATTCAACAAAAGAAAAATATTAATCGTGGATTTTATATATTAAGATTAAATTCATATTGAAGTAATGAAAATTTATAAACTAAATAAATCCTCTTTTTGAAAATTCGGGAAACAGCTATTCTTTACTCCTCAAAACATGACGGATATGAATTTGAAGCTGTCCATGAATTCAGGCTTTTAGCAAAGGGATTATGACTGATAACTGCCACCATTTCGTTGCTCTAAACTCTAACATACATCACGTCGGAAATTACTGTGCGTTGTGTGGTCGAGTTTCTGAGTTGTAGGATTAAAAACCCAAGTTTCCAGAAAGAAATCATAAGTCGCTCTGACCGAAATCAACTAACTTGGGAAATGGTCTGAAAAAAAAAAAAATCTTGGAAAAATTCCTCTAGTAGACGGCTAAATTAAAACCCTATAACGGTTTATCTTCAGAGCAGTCATGCACACTGGAAGCAAACTCCATTTTCAAACTACCTGGGCGTAATTAAAATCTAATTAATTAAATTTTAATTATTCAACCCATTTAGAATGGAGATTAATATCATTGTCCAATATGAGACAACTGATTCAGAAGTGGTCTGATATGAAACAATGTCTAGTCCCTAAATCAGGGTTTCGAAATTTTCCATATTCTTCATGTCTGGAACTGAATAGTACTGCACATTGTTATGGCTTTAGTCCGTTTTGGCGGTCCATCTGGGACCTTAGTATGTAACACTGATTTTAAGGCTAGGGTAAAAAAAAAAAAAAGAAATATCCAAGAGTCTAATGGATGAAATTTATATTAGTTTTTATAAGTGGATTTTACTAAGTTTCTTCAGCTAAATTTTACCATAATTCCTCGAAATATTTCTCGATCTTTTAGCCTTGTTCATTTTTAATACGAAAGGTATCGATTGTGATATATCCTTGCAATGTGCATGACAACGTCTTGAAGAGATCTCTCCATACGCTCCTATTCCTCCATCACTCTCTCTCTCTCTCTCTCTCTCTCTCTCTCTCTCTCTCTCTCTCTCTCTCTCTCTCTCTCTCTACGTGTGTGTTTGTGTGCGTGTGCGTGTTGCGTATATTAACATCCATATTAATATACATTCCCCTTTATATATATTTACATATTTTTACACTATATAATTCAAATATTATAAATAATTCATATTACATTACAATGATTGAAAGTTGATTCTATTGGAAAAAATTAAATTTTGAATAATACTTTTGACACTGGCCATTTGTCTCCGAAAGTGAACGTGTTGTATTAGGGGAATTCGGATGGAGTCCAGTAGCTGACAGTCGTCAAGTATGTGATCGACAGTCTGTTGAAAATGCGAACAACGACTCTATGATGGCGATTCCAGGATATGGAATCCACGAGTTTGCATCTATTTTCAGCCAGAGTGTGTTTCTGATGTTTGACAGGAATTCTTTATTTGGACCCATTTTATATGTTTTCCATTCTTCTTCCCAAAAATTTATGCTGCTTTCTTCTCCTGTTTTCATAGCTGATTTTAGGTAAACTTATTTCTAACTGTTCGTTTCTAGCTGCTTCTTTAGTCAGCTAATCCGCTCTCTCGTTTCCTGCTACCCCGGTAGGTGTCCTTATTTCTACTTATAAGTGAGTGAATAGAGAATGGAAGTTGTTCTGTTTGGTTGTTTGTATAGAGGGGATGCAGTCTACAGCAGCGTTCTTATATAATGGACTGTCTGCAATATACTATGAGGGGAACAACCGATGTTTCCCTTCTGTTTTACTCCCGTGAATGTATGTGGTATTCGTCACTTTCAGCGTTTCTTTCTTGCTCTTAAATATCTGTTTTCTTTACTGGGTGAGGCCACCTACTGTAGTGAAGCGGACGTTCGTAGCAATTTAGATCAATGTTCACATTTCCGTAATAGCTTCAGGAAGTGACTTGATATATAAAACAGAACTTTTGCATCTTCAGGCAGACCAGCAATTACGCAAGCTGCCTCGAAAGATAATCCCGCATCCTTTAATTATTCGTCTGGCTATAAGGCGTTGACCTCTGTTTAACTTTTGATGGTTGTTCTTTCTTAGATTTAGTGCATCTTTCCAAGCGAGTGTAGCGTACGATATCAACTGTTGTATAACTCGGTTGCCGACTTAGCTAGAAGGTTTTTAAGCTTTTTTTTTTTTTTTTGCATCAACATGAGATCTGCTCGTTGAAGTTGAATTTGTTCTCTATTGCTACTCCTAGGTATTTTAACTCACTAGCTATCCGTAGATTTTTCCCCTTTTGGGAATACGCTTATAGGTTCGTTAGATAGTATACGTGAGATGCAGAGCACTTTAGACTTGGTGCAATTGAAAGTGTTTTCTTCTTACACGCCCAATACACGATTTTAGAGAGTTCTTCGTTCACTGTTACTTCTAGCTGTAAGCCGTCGCGTCCCCTATTCATTATCATCATTCAGTACTATTCACCGTATTAATTGTGAATAGTACTGAATATTCCAGAAACCTGGTACACAGCAAAAATCTTGCCGACGGCCTTGTTTGACTTCTTTCGTCACAGTTCTGGTTGTCATGGTTGCTCTTCTGTCTGTGAAATATTTTTTAAGGTAGAGTAGATTTTGAGGCATTTCAAATCTATTAAAAGTAATTATGGCTTGCCACCATGCAGCATTGAAGGCACCTTGCATCGAGTGAGATCAATATTACGTCATTTTTTACTATAGCGGTAATTAACTTTTTTAACCTCCATGATAGCGTCTACTCTGCTTGATCGAGGTCTAAATGGATAGTGATTGCTGCTTCATTGGTTCCTTGAACAGACAGATTGCATTATTCGGTTTCTTATATATATATTTATTTTTATTTTTTTTTTACCTTACCAGCAACATTTATGAGACTATTTGGCTTATATTTGCATGTTCGTGATGAACTTAATGTTACTGCATATTGGTTTGACTCTTGTATTCCGTGTGTGTGTGTGTGTGTGTGTGTGCGTGCGTGCGTTCCACTTGCTGATGTGTGAAAGACGTAAAATTACCTTCGTTCCCGTAAAAAAAGTTGGGTAGTGTGAAGTCGAAATCGAGCTTGTCCCTCAAGAAGTAACTGGCTTCACAGGAAAGAAATAATATAAAAATCTACCTATGAGGCTATCCTCTGCGATCTGTTGTTAACAAAATAACATATCATCACTCTATACTGTTGAATCCTTATTTACTACCTGTCAGTGTTGATATGAGCTGTGCAGGTAGTCATAAAAATGTAAATTGACATCAATTATAATACCTTTGAAAATTACAAAAATTATCAATTTTTAAACTCTTTAAAATAAAAGTCTTTTTAAATGATATTGTTCGAAAATGACATGAGATTAATATATATATATATATAGAAACGACCCTTAGGATTTAGAAATTTAGATTAACCATGATATGTTGAAACTAAATAAGTGGTTTGGTAATGATAGTCTTAAATTAATACCGATATAACTAAATATACACTTGGAAGTTTTTTCCCACTTGGTTAGACTATAATAAATTTAGCTTAATCCTTTATCCAAATGTAAGCAAACAAAGTTTGAGCCTGAAGTATCTTCAAGACTGAGGCAACTAGTGATAAAGGTGAAGCAAGCTAACATCACTCCTATCTCAGTATCTCCCATAATGCAAAGCACATCTCCTTGTGGACATGTATAATGTTATGCATTAAGGAAAGGACCACAACCCAGACCTGGGTTGTGGGTTGTTTTATTGAGGTCTCGTCAGTGGGAGCCAGACCCAGAGGTGGTAATACTAAGGTGGAAGCAATTGAGAAGCCATATTTACCTATACGAGTTGCCAAAAGTTGCCAATTTATTTACAAGCAAAACACGTCTGGGTCTGGCTCCCACTGACGAGACCTCATTAAAGGTCTGGGTAAGTGGCCCTTCCCTTAATGCATAGCATTATACATGTCCTCAAGGAGATGTGCTTTGCATTATGGGAGATATTAAGACAAGTAGTGACGAGAGCTTGGTTCACCTTTACCACGAGTTGCCTCAGCCCTGAAGATACTTCAGGCGCAAACTTTGTTTGCTTACACTTCGATAAGGGATTAAACTAAATTTATTATAAATGTACACTGCTTGGAAATAAGTCAACGGACATCCCCATGGGTAAGATGCATCGTGCCATGTAAAGAGTCACGTGTTTGTAAATAAATTGGAAGAATATGATGCTCCCAAGTTAGTTCAACTGTGTCAGGGTGAAATGGCTGCTACGAGAAGGGAACTGACAGAGTTTGAAAGAGGCGTTTTGATAGGATGCTATGCTGAAAGCCCATCTATTCGACAAAGTGTTGACAAATTGGGCCATCCCAGATCAACAATTACTGACACTGAGATGGAAACACAGGGACTCAACTGCAAGTTCTATCCCCAGTGGAGGACTTACGACACTCACCAAAGGGTGAGATGTCATAGGGTGCTACGAAGGATAATATATAAAGCCACCATCCGTAGCCCGACACAATAAATGCGGAGTTCCGAGCATCGACGGGAACACGAATCTGCACAAAAACATTCAGAACCGAGGCCAACAACAAGGGTTTTCATGGTAGAAGCGCAATATGCAAGCCCCACATTACCAGAATCAACATGCAGTGTCATCTTCAATGGTGCAAACAGTTTGTACAATGGGACGTGGAAGCTTGAAAAGTTGTGTTATGGAGGGATGGATGGGTGTGAGTGTGGCGATACTTATTCATCATCATCATCACTAACCATAGGCACACTTCCCGTTAGTGTCCGATACCTCCTTCACTATCTTCTTCCACCTTTCTTTGTCCAGTGCACAGTGTCGCAGTTTCTGTAACCCCATTCCACACCAATCCTTTTTTTGTCGTCTATCCATTCTCTGTATGGTCTACATCTTCTGTTTACACCATCCATAATACCAAACATGAATATCTTTATCTTTCGGTCCTTGCTCATTCTGCAGATGTGTCCAAATAATTGCGGCTTCCATTCTATAATATTCTGCATTAAATTCTCCTTTGGTTGTATCTTCCACTAGAGCTCTTCATTTGTGATTTTCTGAACCCATCCTATTCTTAGAATCTTCCTGTAACAAGTTCTTTCAAATGTCAAAATTCTTTTTCTTGATTACTTATTCATTATTCACGTTTCAGGTCCATACATTTCACCGCTGAAGATGCATGTTTCCAGTACTCTTAGTTTTGTTTGCAGGCTGATCACTTTACTTTTCCAGATGTTATCCATGGCCTTCAGATTTGTTCTTCCCTTCATAATCCTAATCTTTATTTCATTTTTTTTTTTACAGTCCAAGTCATATGTCATTTTACTTTCAAAATATGTGAATTGTTCTACATTTTCTGTATCAATTCCATCTACTTGTATCTTTTGTTTCATGTTCTTCTCATCAAATATCGTTGTCTTTGTTTTTTCCAAGTCCAAATCTCTTCCCTTCCTCATTTAACAGTTTCAGTGTTTTTTGTGGTTCTCTTTCGTCTTCTTCAATAATAACAATGTCATCTGCGAATCTCAGATTGTTAATTCTCATCCTGTGTACTGATATTCCTTTTACATCTTGCTTCAGTTTGTCCATTGCTCTTTCTAAATGTGCGATGAAAATGCTTGGTGATTTTGGGTTCCCCTGTCTAGTACCTCTGTTTGTTCTAAACAATTTCCCCAAATCCTCAACTATTCTAACTGTTGCCATTGCAATCTTATAAACATCTTTAATGTGGCTATTAGTTTTCTGTCGATTCCATAGGATTCTAGCACTGCTAATGTCACTTTCTTGTCGATGCTGTTCAAATGCCTTCTGAAAATCAACAAAGCAAGTATATAGTTTTGGTTTTTTCTCCTGGCTTTCTCTGCTATTAACCTCATTATCAAAATCTGTTGAATTGTACTCTATCTTTAAATCCTGCTTGCTCGTCTGCAAGGTATGCTTCCAATTGTGTTCTCAATCTTTCTGTCAATAGCATCATCATCACCTTACCAAGATGACTTGTCAAAGCAATTGTTTTGTAATATTTATTTCCTTTCTTGTGTAATGTCACTAATATCGATTTCATCCGCTCCTCTGGCATTTTCCCTTCTTTCCAGACAATATTACATAGCTGGCGCATTTCTGTATCCATATTTTCGCCACCATATTTAATTATTTCTCCATCGATGTTATCATTACCAGGAATCTTGTTGTGTTTTAGCAATCCTATTGCTTTTTCTTCCTCTCCTCTTAAAATAACCTTGTCATATTCATTACCTAGCGGTGATATCTTCCCACAGCTGTGCAATTTTATCTTTATTCATCAATACTTTGTATTTTTCATCTTTAATTATGATCTGATTTGGTTTCCACTTTCTATTAATGGCTCTAATCATTTTTTACACTCCCTAGTTTTGTGCTGGCCATAGTACTGTTCTCTATTATTGCATTGAACTTCTAACCATTTCATCTTATCCATTCTGACTGCTTTTAGTGTATCCGCTCTCCAGCCAAAAAAAAAACAAAAGGCTGCGGGTTCGAATCCCGCCGTGGGCATGGATGTTTGTGATTGTCTGTGGAAATATTAGTGGTGGTGGTCGGCAGTCCATGGCGTTGGTGTAGTTGCGGTCAGTTGGTGGATTAAGTGGTGGAGACAGAGTTGCAGACAGGCAGGCGCCCTCCCTCGATAAGTCTTTGCACCCCCTGGAGGTGTCGAATAATAATAACAAAAATTACGTTTTCTTCTTTGCTCCTCTGTTCTAATGTACCCTTTCTTGTCCTCAACATTCTCTTCGCCTGTACTAACTTAGTATTTCTTGTCTAATCCACTTCTTCTTGATCTTTTCATCTTCAGGTACTGTTTCTTCAGCTACTTCTTCTATCACCTTCGTTACTCCTTTCACTCTTAAATTAGAATTGCTTTTCATTTCCACACTTTTCAGTTTCTCTTCTAACACTGTCAGTTGGTGGATTGTACCTTCTTTCTATTTCTGCTTCACTTATTCTTGCTGTATCTCTCCGTTTCTGATGAGGGGATTTATATTTTCTTTTTCATTTCAACTTGATGCTTGTCACTAAACTATGATAGGAGTGTATATATCCGCTCCTTGAAAAGTTTGATACTGCTGTACTGATATTATCCATCTTCTTTTAATCGTAATCATATCGATCATGTTCTTGGTATGTCTCATCATTTGCTCGCCAAGTTCATTTTAATACTCCTTTTGCGGGAATCTTGTGCTACAGATCATCATCTCGTGGTCCACAGCAAATTCTAACATTTTCCCACCTCGTTCGTTTCTTTCTCCAAAACCATATTTTCCCATAACGCTTTCCCAACGATCATTTTCTCTTCCAACTTTGACATTCCAGTCTCCTTAAATAATCAGTACATCTTTTTTTGGTATTGTTTCTATTGCCTCTGTCAAATCTTTGTAAAATAAATCAATATCCTCATCTGTGCTGTCAGATGTGGGTGCATATATCTGGACTATTGATATGTTAAATGGTTTTGCTTGAAATCATCTTGCTACCATGGTTCGTTCAATGAGTGGTTTGTAGCCTAACAGTGTCTCTCTAGCTATTTTGTTAAGAAGGAAGCAACTCCTGCTTCGTGCTTGGTATCATGCTCTGACTATATGACTTCTCATCAATTTATCTCTCCAGATGATGCCCATTGCATCTCCGTCAGTCCTAGTATATCACATTAATATCTGTTCATTTCCTCGCGAAGTAATTCCTGACATTCAAAGTGTCCGTACATTCCATGTTCCTACTGATAACAGTTCTGTCGGTTTCAGTTTCCGTTTCCTTTTGGTATCGCACTTTTCGATTCAATCCCGATTGGTATCGGGGACCTTGTTCATCCGGGCGACGTCCAGCTGGCATGTTTTAATTGTTGATAGCGTAGGTATCAAATAACAATCGTGTTTGTTTTTTTCTTTACGGTCAGATCATCGACACTCAACTGACCGACCCTCCTCTTTTATCCAGGTTTGGGACTAGCATGAGATCTCTAAGGATCCCATGATGGATACTGTAATAAAATGGTACGAAACGAAATGTATTGATATCCAAAAGTGTATTGGTAGATTAATTTTAAAAAATAAGTCAAGTATTTGGTGTATATCGACAACAACCTGAAACGTAACTTTCGTATCTCATATTTAACAAATAAGTTGGGGTTCATTGAAGAATTTACGCAAGAGCAGTATAAACAGATTCAAATGCTGCGATGGTTAATTATTCATTGCAGTATGGTATGGCCTGTTTACGGTGAAGATTACTACAACATGCTTCCTTTGATATGAATAGAAAATAGAATAAAGTAAAATAATTTGTGCTCGAGTCATTACTGATTCTTTGCATATTCAACGAATGACCTGTTTGCCATTCAGGAAAACTAGGCTGGGAGGAATGCTGAGAATCTGTGGGTAACAGCAGCAATGTCATAACGAGAATGGACATTATAATGGAAATGATTGAGAAGAGAATGAATTTGTGTTCCTGCGATTCGGACTTATCAGTTATCTTCAAGGATGTTTATATAAGTGAGACACGAGATAAAAACAGAAATCTGCAAGTTGTCCAATGCGGACTACAGAGAAGAGTAGAGTATACAAAAAAGAATGCCGGTAACTTATGTTGGTACACGAATGCTAGGAGTATTAGAAACAAGGTTACTTTTTTTTTTTTTGCCTTGGGCATTACGCTGGAACCTCAGATTGCAGGCATTAGTGAGACATGGTTATCAAAGGTAGATGTACGAACCTATCGAGTACAGCATTTTTAAACAGCGCAGTATTTTTAGAAAGGATGGATAGGATAGGGTAGGGTAGGGTAGGAAGGAAGAAGAGTACTGCTAACGATATTGAATGACTTGAATCCAGAAATTGGGACTTATGATAATACTGGTAAGAGTTTTCCTTGTGTCAGTGAGTTTGAATCCATCTGGTGTGAGGTAGAGTCTAACAAGATCAAACACATAGTGGGGTTTGTTACGGACCTGTGGGATCGGTTGCTAGTGACGAAGAAATGCATCACCAAATAAACATAACTAGTGCGAAAGAAGCAATCATATTATGAGACTTAAATTATCCGAATATTGGGTAGCAGTGAAATCTCATGAGAAGAATGAAACTGAATTTATCAAGCTGTTGCGAGACAACTTCCTCCAGCATCGCGTGACAGACGAAATTTGAGGTTAAATAGTGTTAGATTTGATTATAGTGTCAGAAGGCGTTTCAGTTAAATACGTACCTATTCTGCCGCCGGTTGCTGACAGTGATCATGCGGTACTCACTTGGGAAGTGACTAAGTTTATGAATATTTCATTCAGAAAAGGTTACATGCTGAACTACAAAGCAGTAAATTATGACTACCTGAGTATTGAGTTCGTCAGCATGATATCGGTTGTTGGATGGAATGTGGGAAGCATTTAAAAATACTTAAATACGCAAAATATCTAAATTCATCCCTAGAGTTTGAAGAATAAATAAGGTAGGAGTCAAATGAATGTGTTAATCTTATTACGCAAGAGATTCGTAAGAAAACCATTATGTGGAAGGAAGGCCGTGTGTAATCCTTCCACTAATGAATGCCCATTTTGCTAAAAGCTATCCACCTCGTGTACGGATCTTGATATCATTGCTATTTCTTAGATAAAGATACTCAGGTGTGTGATCAGAAGGTAGCTGTTGCACAAACTGAATAAGAATTTGGCAAATACGGACTAATGGGATATCATCAATACGGATGCTAAAAGTGCTTAAATATATGAAAGCAAAAATATATGTTTTGTTATTGTATAAATTCTGTAAAAATGCAATCTTATTCCATTGCAGATATAAATCACCAACTGCAGTAACAATTATTAATATATTATACAGAAGGGGAAAAAAAAGGAAAATTTGTATGAATTTCATTGTTAAGACAAAATTAGAACGATATGTGTTGTAAACTCATAATATATAATCATAATTTTAATAATAAAAAGCATAGTTTTTTTATTTATTTTTTATTTTTTTATTTTTAGAAATCTAATGTTGATAATGAACCATTATCTGCGACACTCAGTTTCAGTGCTATGAAAAATAACATGTTGGAATATCACTTAAGAAGATTATTGTATATATGTAAATATTTTTTAGATCAATTAAAAAAATATTATACAATCAAAAATTATTATTATGATGATTATTATTTTATTCACATAATTGATACACAGTCAAAATAATATATCATATAAATAAAAATTTCAGAACAATTCAGATTCTACCAAAGAATCTAAGAATAGTCCGTCAGGTAGCGTCGTAAAATATGGACTGTTCCAAGTAATGTTGTTTTTTGTAGGTCATATGGGGTCACTTCGTTGATGTTTAATTGCTGTAAATAGTTGGATAGCTTCTTTGAAGTTGCACCGATAACTATAGAGGTTATTTTGGTGTGTTTAAGCCACAGTCGGCCAACTTCGATTGCCAGATCTCGATATTTGGTAATTTGTTTTCCAGTTCTTTGTTGTTGATGTTGTTATCACTGGGTACTGCGGTAAGATATTCTCAAAAGTAAGATATTCAAATACGCAATCGATAAAGTTATAATATCCATCCATAATAAGGTAGCAGCCCTACCACTGAACTATTCCATCGTCAGGCTAGTCCCCTGACATGGAGAACATAACCATACTTGTAAGCTGACAGAAAAAGATAATCGGATTGAATCTATGGGAAACGACCCTGGAATGGAAAAGGGAAAACGAAAATGGAAACGACAAAATATAATACACATAGCAAACTGGAATGTAAGAGGAATAGCATATAAAGAAATAGAATTAGACCAGTTATTAAATGAAAGAAATTTTAAAACAGCAGTAATCACTGAAACAAAAAAGAAATTAAAAGGAACTATGAGAACTGAACATTTTAATGTGATATACAGTGGAGTCGACAGAGACCAAAGAGCACAAGCAGGAGTCATGATTTGGATTCATAACTCCCTTTCAAAACAGTTAAAACATTATAAATTATGGAATGAAAGAATAATAGAAGCTAGAATAAAAATAGATAGAGGCTATTTAACAATAATTGGTTTATATGCCCCAGAAGAAGGAAGAGAACAGGATAATATTGATTTTTATAATCAGCTACAAAACATATATAATAAAATAAATAAAAATGATCACATAATTTTAGCAGGAGACTTAAATGCAAGAATTGGAAACACGAAAATGAATAATAATATAGGAATACATGGAGAACACACTCTAAACAGAAATGCTAAAAAATTGATTGACTTTGTAGTTTATAATAACCTAAAAATAATGAATTCCTTCTATAAACATAAAGACATACATAAATATACTTGGGCAGCAAGAGGATGGTGACCACTTCCTTGTTAAAATAAAATTAAGATTACCACCTAAATGGCTACAAGTAACAAGAACAGAAAGAAAAATTGAAACATTTGTTTATAAAACTAGACTATTGAATGACACAAATGTACAATGGCTATATGAACAAAGAATTAACCAGTATCTAGATAAAATAAAACAAAATGATGAAATAGAAATAGAATGGCTTAATATAAAAACGATACTAAATGCAGCAGCAAATGAAAGCTTAGAAAAGGCCAAAAAATTCAATAAAAGGAAAAAACTGAAGATCTGGGATGATACAATTTAAAAAAGACAAGTGGCAAACAATCAAATAAATAATCAAAAAGAAAAAAGAAACCTATCACAAATGGTTAAGCAGTAAAAGATTAGAAGATGAAATAGAATATAAAAGAATAAGAGCCATAGCTAAAAGAGAAGTCAGAAAAAGACATAGAGAATCATGGAGCAAATTTGTTTCTAATTTAGAACATGATTTATATAAAATAAGATCCAATGTATATAAGATTTTGAAACACTTAATTGCAGATACCAAAGAGAACATAAAATTAAACATCGACTTGAAATTAGAAGAATTTCTAAATTACTACAAAGAACTGTGGACAGACAAATATTTTAAAAAAGACAACTGGCAAACAATTAACGAAAATGAAAAGGAAATAACTAAAGAAGAATTAGAAATCAGCCTGAAAGAAACAAGAAACGGAAAATCACCTGGAGAAGATAAGCTAGGTTCAGAACTATATAAATACGCAGGAACAAGATTCGAAGGAAACTCTTATTATTTTTAAATAAAATTTACTCAACTGGTATCCCCCCAATAGAATGGAAAAAAGCAATTGTGATTCCTATCTTTAAGAAAGGTAAAAAAGATGACCCTAAAAACTATAGAGGTATCAGTATACTAAATTCATGTTACAGAATATACAACAGAATCTTAAATAACAAACTAATGAAATATTCCGAAAACTTTATTCTAGAGGTACAAAATGGATTTAGAAAAGGACGATCATGTATAGACCCAGCCTTCTGCCTAAAATTAATAATAGAGAAAAGAAGAGAATATAATTTAGAAACACATATTGCATTTATTGACTTTGAAAAAGCATTTGACAAAGTTAAAAGAAACATATTATTTAACATATTAAAAGAAAGACAAATACCAAATAATATCCTAAAAGCTGTCACAAGTATATATGAAAATAATCAAATACAAATAAGATTAAATCATGAGCTATCATATACAAAAGAGATAAACCAAGGGGTCCGACAGGGATGTCCCCGTCTCAGCAACTCTTTTTAATATCTACTTAAATGAAATAATAATAAAATGGAGTAAAAATTTACATCAAGGAATTAAACTTTCACCTACAGTTAACTTAAACACTCTCCTCTTTGCAGACGACCAAATAATAATTACAAATTCTGAAGATAACTTGCAGAAAGCTATTTTAAATCTAAATGAGATATCCAAAGATTATGTATGATAATATCAACGGAAAAATCAAAAACTATGGCCTTTAAAGGACAAGATCCAGCAAGAACTAAAATAGTTAGATAACAAGATCTTAGAACAGGTGAATTCATTTAACTACCTAGGATGTATGATCACTTATGAAAATGAAAAAGATATAAACATAAAAATTGCAAAATACTGTATTTAAAAATAACAGGAGTAATTAGCTCTATATTTAAACCAAACCTAGTTCAAAAACAAACCAGGCTAAAGGTATACAATACATTAGCCCTACCGGTCTTAATGTATGGAAGCGAAATCTGGACAATAAAACAAAAAGACAAACAAAGATTAACAACAGCAGAAATGAAGTTTATGAGAAAAACTGCAAAGTATACCCTATTTGATCACAAAAGAAACGAAGATATTATGAAAGAATTAAACCAAGAACCAGTAATCGAAAAAATTAAAAAATATAAACATAGATGGATGGAACACGTTCAAAGAATGAAAACAGAAAGATTACCAAAACAAGCCTTAAAGTACAAGCCATTAGAAAAAAGAAAACCAGGACGTCCTCTTAAACGATTCAACGATGACTTCTAAGGCGGCCGGAACAGGACATACTAGGCCTAAATCCTTGATACGTATGATGATGATGATGATGATGATGATGAATAATGCAAGCATAGCCCAAACAAATATGCAACATGACATAAATCTGATCATAGAATGGTTCACGAAAAACTCCATACACCTAAACTCAGAAAAGACAAAATTAATGCTATTCAGAAATCCACTGATTCGACCAGTTGATAACAAATATATGACCATCCAACATCCACTTTCCAACATAAAAAACACACAGAACAGCAAAACCACTACAATCAATCAGGTTGAAACAATACGATACCTTGGCATTTACTTCGATGCAGATAAGAACTGGAATAGCCACATAAACCATCTACACAACAAACTCCGTACAATAAGTGGCAAACTCTACAGGTTAAAAAACATAGTTCCCATACGCCTAAAAACACTAATATACAAAGCACTATGCCAAAATATACTAAGATACGCTATAACAACGTATGCTTTCTGTGCACCCTACAAATTAAATAGATTAATATCACAACAGTACAAAATGATAAAACTGATCTTTTGGGAACAAAGAGAAAATAACGACCTTATATACATTGCAATGTCAGAACACAAAATACTGACTTCCTCAGCGACGCAATACATTCCAAGTTATTTTGTGTGTGTGTGTGTGCGTGCGTGCGTGCGTGCGAATTTCTCAATCATCGATTTCGTAGCTTCCCAACAAAGCAAAAAAAAAACAAAAAATAATAACCAATTGGTGTCATCCTCAGATAAACTTACATATAAGCTTCGAGGATGAAAGCAGAGAAATTAGTTCTCATCCAAGATATATCATATGTAACCAAATGCATTTAATGTACGTATCATTACATGCATTTGGTTATATATGCATGATACTTACATTACATACCAATGTATGTAATCATATGTGAACAAATGTAAGTAATGTATCATATGTAATTAAATGTATGTAATGTATGTAATAACTGTAACAAAAAGTATGCAATATAGAGTGATTATATCCATTGATATTGTATATATAGAGTGTAAAATTGCAAAGAAACATCTGTAATAATCATCATTATGAATATTATAATAATATACGTTGTCAACAGTTATTGTCATTATTATTATTTAAAAAAAACTTTATGTACAAGAAAGTATTTGTTATGCATAATTGTGTCCCTATAATGTATGTAATTTATATGAGAAATAATAAAAATTTAAATTGTACATATTTCGTCTGATGTATTAAAATAAATAACTTTTATTATTAAAAGACCAGAAGATAAATGATAAAATATATATACAAAGAGCCAACAAGTTTCACTAGCCACTGTCTAGCATTTTCAAGGCTGAACTGGTGTGAAAACAAATGCATTGAGTTACATTTCAAACATACACTTTAGTAACTGTTAGGCCGTTACATTTTGTTCCTTCTGTTTGAAGGCGTGCATGTGTTCGAAAGCTTCAGTCAGATTCCGGTACATGACCACGTGTTTTGTAGTTATTTGCATATTGTAATTCTGTCGAACTGAGAGAGATGATGAGATTTTTCCATATGTCTTTAAGAACAATGCCCTGATTTCTATTTAAATTATTGCCTGTGCGTAATACCACAGCTGCTTCTTTTAAAGTTCTGTATCTGTAGTCATTCTCGATGTAAGGCATAGAACTGTTTTTCCAATCTATAACGTGATTTGATGTTGAGAAATGTGCTAAACCAGATGTTATGATTCTATTATGATTGACATCCCCCACATGTTCCTTCTGTCAAACTTCTGGAAGTCTGACCAATGTAAGAAAGGCCACACGTGTATGAAATTCCATGCACGTTTCTTACATTGGTCAGACTTCCAGAAGTTTGACAGAAGGAACATGTGGGGGATGTCAATCATAATAGAATCATAACATCTGGTTTAGCACATCATTTCTCAACATCAAATCACGTTATAGATTGGAAAAACAGTTCTATGCCTTACATCGAGAATGACTACAGATACAGAACTTTAAAAGAAGCAGCTGTGGTATTATGCACAGGCAATAATTTAAATAGAAATCAGGGCATTGTTCTTAAAGACATATGGAAAAATCTCATCATCTCTCTCAGTTCGACAGAATTACAATATGCAAATAACTACAAAACACGTGGTCATGTACCGGAATCTGACTGAAGCTTTCGAACACATGCACGCTTTCAAACAGAAGGAACAAAATGTAACGGCCTAACAGTTACTAAAGTGTATGTTTGAAATGTAACTCAATGCATTTGTTTTCACACCAGTTCAGCCTTGAAAATGCTAGACAGTGGCTAGTGAAACTTGTTGGCTCTTTGTATATTTTATCATTTATCTTCTGGTCTTTTAATAATAAAAGTTATTTATTTAAATAATAAAAATGTTAAAAAAATTTAAAACAATTATTATTATTATTATTATTGCCAATCTAAAACATGCAAACAGTCAGAGAACATTAAAACACCAACTGTGGAAATTGCATTACCACACATACTACTACAAAAGTTGACATTAATATCACATTGTGCCCTTCGATTGGAAAAGGCTCAAGTTCGATTCTCATCGTTGGGAGAGAAATTTTTCTTTGGACTATTTAATTTGAAGGTGAGTTAGCCGATCTCATACACAGGTAGTAGGATTTTTTTTTCTTCCTGAAACTCTGGTTTTTCATCCCTCATATAGGCAAATCGGCCTTCAGAACACGCTCAAGTAGATGGTGTTGATGGTAGCTGTGCATAGTAGGAGAATAGTAGTGCGAGAGACGGTTAGATGTGTGTAATGGAGTGAAGTAGAGTGTCCTCCCGCGAAGGTTCCTTGGAGGTGTCATGTAATAATAATAATAAAACATAACAACCACACCAACAAACGCTAACAACAATAACAAAGATAATCCCCCTGTCTTCAGAAAAGCTAACTCTAGCCTTCAAAGTCAGTGAAATTACTCTCCCTCACCATTCTTTTACTGCTAATATTAGCACCCAAGTCACCTCATAAATATATAATTTCCTTCACTTACTTTAAAAAATAATAAATTATCGATATTAATACTATTACTGTTAATAGTAGATTTATCCAAATAATGAATGTACATTGTATTGTGTACTAATCATAAAATATAACATGTTACTTGTATATATATGTAAATACAATAAATAAGTTAATATATGATAACATCTCTTTGCGAACATTAAAAATGAACAATTTTACTTTTTAATTCATGTAAATATTAATTGTATAATTTCCAATACAAATGTTAAGATGCAACTACATCTACGCAAATGTTATGGCACATCATAATATGCTGTCCTGCTAGACTAGAGATGTTAATATGTCTTTATTGCACGTTTCTTAAATGGGCATTTGTAAAATAATATTATTGTTATACTTATGCTGTAATTTTATTATCGGTAGTGTTTGTAACTAGGTTAATATCCTTCTGTGTGCATAGAATTTCTTTGAAAGAGAATAAACTAATCTGTTCTTGTCAAAAATATTATTACTAATTTATATATATATTAATTCTATTAAAGACCCCCTCCAGGGAGCTAAGGAATCATCGAGGGAGGAGGCCGTAGATCATCCAACTGTCACACTCTCTTCTTTTTTTCCTTAAATACTAAATATAATTTATTACTCCAGTGTATTTTATGTCATGAGCTTCCTTGAAGAGAGAAGACAGAAGAAGTTATATTTAGTTTTCTCATAGATGTATGAATCTGTTATTCAAAAATTATAACATGACGCCTACATGGAGTCCTTGAGTTTATCGTGGGAGCTACTGTACTACTCAACAAATCATCTTCTCATCTACTTAATCTTTTCATCTACACAGTACAACACTACTACCATCAACAACGCCATCTACCAGCCATTACGAACAGCACTTTTTGTCTGTAAATTGTATGTAGGTTGTTGGCCGATTAGCCTGTATGCGGGATGAAAATCTTAGATTTCCAGTGGAAAAACCCTGCTACCTCCATACGAGATCGGCTAACTAATCGTCAACTGAAAAAGCCTGTGTAAAGATTCCTCTCGTCGTAAGAATCGAACTTAGGTATTTACCAATCGATGGTCTCAATGTCCCGATGTGCTGCCATTATTATGCTGTAGAAATTATCCAGTTGAAACCAAAACAGAGAATGCAAAGATCTAATTTTAAGTTCATTAAACAAAGAGAAAACAAATACCTGAGGGATGGAAAGAAATGAAGTAGGAGGGATTGCACATTTTGCGAAATGGACCTAAAAATTAAAGGGAAACTTGGATCTCTCTCAAAAAACATTTTTTGAGACATTAGAATATCTCTCTAAAACCAATGTTGTATCTGTAAAAAATAAATAAATAAATAAATAATTCCAAAAAGTTTCTTTATCTTGAAAACAAGCTCTTTTATAAGCCTATAAATGTCTGAATTCATACCTTTATTTAACCACGGTTTTAAACAGCTCACGTCCACTGAACTGTAAGACACATTAAAATAAAAGGATACACTTTTAGACAGAATAATTGAATGAATTTCATTTATTTTATTCGCATAGTATCCATTAACTTCAAAATTTAAAACCGAGTGAAATCAAATGATATTTCAAGAACTCATTCGCACCCCAAGTTTCATGTTGCTGTTAACATGAAATAATAAAAAAAAACATTGTTTTTGTCTTTATCAGAGAGATACATCAGTCCTGTAAGTAGACCAATGAAACGATAAAGTAAATACCAAACCTTTCACTTTTATGTTTGCTTTCTACAAAGTAGCCATAATACAACACGAAGCTATCACACTTAGTTTTCATTGTTCAATTTTTGTCAATTATCTCAGGATTGTAACCTCATGGTAACGTGCGGACACTGCCTATTACCACGAAGTTACAATCTAGCTCAAGAGTGACACCTCAAGGGTCCACCTCATACGGTTATCGAGATGGTAGAAATGATAAAATAAAACCAAAAATTATCGACATGTATTAACTAATTAGTTAAAGATTAAAATTTAGCTGAACGATCCATCAGGTGCTTCTTGCCAGATGTGAAATATCCTTACTATGTACGTAAGTTTTCTAAGACTTTTTCAATCGATAAACGTCTTCAAGCTTCGCAAATGCTGCTTTCTGATTTGATGTACTGTCTCACGGATATCAATGTTGTCTCTCGTTTAGAATTATAACCGATGAAACCAAGGCTATGAAACCTGATATAATATATTTGTTGGACAGTATTTTTTCAGATTACTTTGTACGGAATAACAGCAATCCTCTTTTTATAATTGTAAAAAGGAGAAAAGGTAAGCGTATTAATTTCATTGAGGGAAAATTTGCAAGAACATTTAAATACACCAAGGAGGAATGCAATTGATTAGTATATGTGTAAAGTGTTAATGATAAATACGAAATATGTTTAATGGAGTTATACTTTCAGCTTCTAACAGCTACAAATTCTCTTTTCATGGATATGCCAATACTTAAGTTCTTCCTCAGGTTATTATTAGTCAGAAATATCATATGAACATAGATCCAATTCACAATCATTGGGAGACTTGGCGAATTTTAAACAAATGTTCTCTAAATTTGAACAAATTTAGAGAACATTTGTTCTCTAAATTTGTTCTACTAGAAATTACAAACAATTTACATTGTTTAAAATAGTTCCACCTGCTCCCATTGGGAAAAGAGCCTTATAGAATTTGTTTTATTTATTTTCATTGCACAATTCATTTTAATAAATATTCAAAATGGCCGTTAACTTTGACGCAAGTCCTGACCAGTTCAATATTGTTCCTCGTTTAGAATTATAACCGATGAAACCAAGGCAATGATATGAAACCTGGTATTATATATTTGTTAATTGCGTATGTTCTATGACTGGTTTGTCTATTTTGCGAGGGAAAACCCCAAGTTTCCAGGAGGAAGTCCCGCCACTTGCATATGAAGACCAATTAGCTCATCTTCAGTTGAAATGTTTTTATAAAGGTCCATCGCGTTCTAGATAGGATTCAAACTTAAGTCTTTCTAACCAAAGGCATCGTCGATACCCATTCATTCGACTATGAAAATGGTATTCTTGTGAAGAAATGCAGCGACTTTAGTGAATGTTATATCATCGAAGATTTTCGAAGGGATTAATTAGCTCTTGGATCTACTGTGAGTTCGCACTATTTATTTATTTTCATGTAAATCTGAGCATAACAGTCTATTGGAGTATGATCCGTTGAAGACTGAGGTGCATTATGTGGACTGACATAGCCGATCAGAGAATTGTTCATTCAAATACTGTACTGCAAGAAGTCCATAGTGAAATGTGAGGTGCGTGTTCAGACATATTGGAAGTGCAGTTACGATTATATTCATAGACGAACGTTTTTTTTAACAGGGATGACAACATACTTTCCGAAAATTTAACGGAAATGTCACCTTTCAGACATCATGAAAAGGTATGTAATTAAATATGCTGGTCTTCAAGATACCCTTCGATATGTTTACAAAAAGAAAACTATGTCAAGAAATTATTTTGTACTGACAAGCACATGTTTATAGAAAAGTATGCCTTGTCGATGAACAAAAGAAATAATGCAAACAGAGTGGGCATCAGCCCAGTGGCAGCTTTCACACTCCTGTCCATATTCCCAAGTTTAAAGACGGTCAATTCCATGGGTACGACGGGCAATTTATTGAAACGTAAGATAAAGTCATAATGAAACTTAATAGCAGTTAAAATTATTTACGTTTATCGGTTCAATATTTTTCATTATGGTATGGATACGATCCCTCTAAAGTTTCTAGACTGACATGGGAAAGGTCATAGAGAACGTAAGAAAATCATTTGTATAATAACACTGCTCAATACCATTTGAGAACTGGTTTCCTCTTCCCGTTCTGTCCCACCAGATGCAGAAATAAACCACTTTGGAACTGTTCATAAACATCGTTAAACATGCGTTGCCTTGTATACATCCTAGAGGGTACATAGCCAGAAATGATGACGCTGATAATGAAAATGAGCTGGGATTTTTTGTCCTTAAAATTCCTCAGCTGCAGCCACTACATTACATAACCCGAGAGCAGTGTATATATATATATTGTATTCGTCAGTGTAAAATTGTACAATGTCCACGAAACCACCGTAGCTCAGTCGATATAGACGAAGCCCTTTAGTCAGAGAGATCTGGGTTCGATTCCAGTCAGTGACGTGAGGAACCTTTGTCGGTCTCTTTCGACAAAAAATGGGTTAGTCGTTCTCATACGCAGGTAGAGGGGGTTTTTCTCCAGGAAAATCGGGTTTTTCGTCCCTTAGAACAGGCAAACTGGTCCCTCGAACACACACACGGTTTATAGTCATGAATATTGTTCTTAGGTGATAAAGCAGAGAAGTGACGTAGTGGTTGCATTAATTCTTCTTAAGCTCCTCATTAATAAGGGAGAATCAGCCCGTCCTAAGGGATGGAGGAGCAGGATAGGAGTTAGTAGATTTGCATTATAAAAATTATAATGCGTATGACTGCACCGTTTGCTCTGTAGTCATTAGTGTAAATGCTTTTACACATACTATATTAGTGTAACGGAAGAACAGCAAAGTGTCAAATAGAACAATGATGTCTTTAACTACTATGGCAGTGAATCAGCATAACTTTTATATGAATTCTACTTTTAAAAGGTCAGTAAACCTGTTATGTAACCCTCAGCAGACCTAATCTGAACTGTGCGCTAAAGACTAAACATGATGCTTCCTGGAGGTTCCTCAGGGCCTTATAAGCAGGATGGTGGCATCGCCCAAGATGATAAAAATCCTTTGCCACCTAATGATTTTTGCAACCATTGAATCGATGCTCATAGAGGGATTCAGACCCACAGCTTGTTTATTAAAAGTTTAGATATAATCTACACTGCCAACCAGCTGGGAAAATTTAAACAAGATTTTTGCATCTGAGGAAATTTTCGTTAGGAATGTTAGGGTTGCCAAGTAAGCATCTGAAGAGGTACTGAAATATTTTGAAATTGGCAAGCTAGTCAAGTGCATAATTTTCATTCTCTAACCATCAGGGTGGTTGGTGGAAGGTGTTTTTCATCGCTTGGGAAAAAGTCACCACCCTGTTTATTGGTAAATAGCAATAGTTTGAATATCATGTTAATCTCTAGTGCAAGGTTTACAGATTATCTAACCATTACATCATCTATAATGCTAATGTACTATAAGTATGCAACTCTCGTGAGAGGTATTTATATTTACATCAGCTAAATGATTTAAATTCTTTTCCATCAATTTTTATGGAGAATGCGAGTCCTTTAAGCCCTATCTAGCTACTGGGAACTGAGTGGGGAGTTCGGTCTCCATCGATAATCAATCAGCAATAACTGGCACATGTCTGTCACCAATGAAGAGATGGGCAAACAAGTGCTGCAATCTCTTGCTATTTAATACTAAGAGGATATATTACTGCTTGAAATATTGTGGGTTCTGTGGTCGATTTTCTTGAGTTTACGGGACGAAAAACCCCAGTTTCCTGGAGCAAAAACCCAGTTGCTCTTGCCATAGATCGACTAACTCGGAATAACCGGTCGAAGATAGGCATAGAAAAAGTTCCTCCAGTCGGCGACTAGACTAGAATTAAGTCTACCTTTGGGCAGCCTAGCGCAGAGGATGCAAGCGCCACTTCCACTGAGCTACACAGGCCTTTAAGCATTTACGTGAAAATGTATGATTCTTATATTGAGATATATTATTCAAATAACAAAATTTTGCTATTTGTCTGCATTGAGGTCGAAGCTTTGAGAATGCTTAAAAATATACAACATGCTTTACAAAATAAAAAGATGGTAATTTTATGAATTATTTTATTCTTATAAATAAATTTAAATTACTGCATTTAATGGTAAGAGAATAAAAAGTAAGCTTATATTCTGATTTAAATACCTGAGAAAAATAATAAACAGTAAACAGTAGGAATAATAACCCATCATAGTCAATTTCAGATAGGTGTTTTGGCATATCAAGAAATTTATAAATAAATAATAAATCTTCTGTGGAAGTATATTGCAATATTTTCAGTCCTAATGTTTTTTTTTTCCAAATTGGTAGATAGCAGGGCTCTACCCATGTAGGGCATGGCCATTCTTACAACATTCTGAATTAAGAGATGATGGTTATGATCCTATCTGGAGTTTGGCCATATGTACTACTGTGTTAGTCCTATGATCAATTTTGATGGACTATAGCACTAACCCTCCCCCTTTAACCAGTATAAGCTCCTTTCCTAGTTAGTGAATAGAATGGAAAACCTATAAAGTTTTTTTCCCATACACTTACAAGCATAAAAGTTACAAGGCTACCCAAGCTTTATCAGTTTAGTAAAGCTTCTTAATGAATACAAATTAAAATTATCTGCCATGAGAAAAAAAGGTACTACGTGACTTAAAATGAAATGAATAGTGACAGTAATAGCTGGATGAAAGATCACGAAGTGACAGAAAATTATGGGAGTCTACCTTGAGATAACTGAAGATGTTGCAATAAACAAGACTGATCGACAATGTTATAATGAAATTTTAATAAAATTACATTGAGAAAGATAATGAAAGTTAATTAGTTTAAGGAATAACTGACTTGCAGTGGAATTATTATCAACAACCCAAAAGTTACCAACATGTCAGGATGTTGGAAAGATGATACTCAACCATCAGTAGCAATTTATCCTAAAGATTGTTAGGAACTAATTTATCAAGGTGATCAAGCAGTTTTAGATACATTAGGTTTGCGGCATCCATGAATACGTTTATATTTAGGATCAGTCCATGTGCAAAGGTAGATGAAATTGTGAGACACCTATTGCTCCACATCCAAAATTTTAGTCCTTCAAAAGTGTAAGGATATCGGATGTTCATTCCTATTTGCATGACATTTACGCAGAAGCTATAAAAATAGAAGTTACTGAATATAATTATATTTTTATTTATAAATAAATTCCTATGTAGTTCATAGGGATTGGTTTTTGCATTTCTCAGCGCTAAACTGACCAAAGATAGATTTAAGTTCTAGCCTAGTCTCAAACTAGAGGAAGATAAACTTTTTCTTCTGGAAACTCGGATTTTTCGTCCCTAAACTGAAGAAAATCGATCGTAGAATCCACGCTATTTCAGATATTAAAAATATTGTGTTAGGGTTAGGGACCAACAGATAATGGCACTTGTTGAGCCATATCTTCACTACAAGCCACTTAAATTAGTGACAGCTTTGGCACAGCTATCTCTGATTGGCTACCAGCGGAGATTAAATTGCCCACTCAGTCTCCAAAAGTTAGATAAGGCTAAAATGATTTCGTCTCCTCCCTATAACGAAATAAAAGGCTTTAGCTGATTTTTTTATATAACTAAATTCCCTACTATTAAATAATGGCATTTACAAACAATAAAGTGTGTGTGTGTGTATATATATACACACACACACACTTTATATATATAATATATATATAAAGTGTGTGTGTATATATAATATATATATATATATATATATATATATATATTATTATTATTATTATTATTATTATTATCATTATTCCTGATACCTCCAAGGAGTCCCAAGACTCATCGCGGGAGGACACCTACAACTGTCTCAACCACTACACTGAACCTCTACTACGAATCATCTCCATCAGCGACATCTACCGCCCACCTCCACCACAACTAGTATTTTTTGTCTGTAAATTGCATGTGTTCTGACACATGTAGAAAGCTTTTTACCTTGGATATATATTAAATTAAAGATACCAAGCAATTTTATAAGCTAGGTTTTAATCCTTTTTCCCAAGTAAGCAAACAGAGAAGTAAGTCAAGTTTGCGGCTGCAAGTAGTGCAACACTAGGCAACTCGTTGTAAAGGTGGAGTAAACTCTGATCACTTTCCTTAGAATTTTCCCTAATGCAAAGATCATCAGAAGTTTAATTCTAGTGTTATCAATTATATCCGATTTTCCTGGATACAACTATTAATTTTAATAAAAACAGTCCCTATGGAAATGGTGTTTTGTTTCCAAAGTGCTACTCTGCCCAAAATCATTATACATTAGATTTTAGTCACCAACCTAAGGATAACCTTTGGGCACTTTTCAGCCATTTTTTGAGTTATTAGATCTTTAGCATTGTCAAATTTATGTCGTTCTTCCAGAAACATTGGTTTTTAATCTTACGTCTAAAAAAAAGTCGAACTCATATACTATTAGAGACCATAATGTAATATTAAGACCACAAGATAGCACCAATTGTTTTCTAGTCTCTCTCACTCTCTCTCTCTCTCTCTCTCTCTCTCTCTCTCTCTCTCTCTCTCTCTCTCTCTCTCTCTCTCTCTCTCTCTTCCTCTCCCCCATATAAAGCCTGTTCATTTATATGTAAATAACTTTTAAAGCAGGCGCCTGTATAACCCCATGGAAATCCTACTTTTTCATTCTAGATTGCTGAAAAAAACACCCCTATAAATGCATTTCTAGATAAAAGTAGAGGAACAATTTTCTAGATATTTTTCTGAGACAATAAAGTCATTTTTGTTGTGTGCACTCTTTTTTATCACAACTCAGAAGAACACACATAAAACTCACATTAATTTAGACAGTAATATATAGAGTTGGGGACTTGAGATTGTGGCAGTTGTCTCTTATGCATTCCTTCATGGATGCATATGAAATCACTCATAGCCTTGACTGAGATAATGGTAGAGTTGGCTACTAATTAATCTTCAAAAATCTGCCTAAAACCTTTTTGCCCATTTGGGGACAAAAGATGTTAGATGATTTATCTATCTTTTTAAGCATTCTGAAGTCGTTTCGTTTGGCTTACCCACGATACTAATGTCCTGCAGAAAGGATATAGATAAAAAATTTTCCCCCAAAAAAAACAATGCATTAGCACTACTTTTTTTCAGCTTCTAAAGTAATTTTGTTTGGCCTACCCATGATACTAATGTCCAATAAGTGGACGGATTTCATGGAAGTAATTTACATTTAAAAATCCTAGAAACAACTTATCAGTGCACTTTTAATACAACTGTCGAAAAAAAATCATTTTCGTAACTCATCTCCCCATTGTAATTCCAAGTGTCTTTTGCCACCATCAGTAAATTTTCCCACGAAGTTATAAGAATACTGCATGCAGCTGATGAATCTTTTTGTCATCAGTCATATTTTTATATTAACAACACTCACAAGATGTTAGAAAACAAATTGGGCATCAATACCATTTGTTAGTTGAGCAGGGGGGGGAGGAATAGTAGCCTATTGATGTGATCCCTCAGCACCCGAAGTTTGGAGTCTGCTGAGATACTTTGCATAGGGACTAGTTTGGAGAGCAAAAGTAGCTGAAATGAAAGAACAAAATGACAAGTGATTATTCCATCAGCATATTATCTCTGAATAAATGATGATTAGTAGCTCTATGCGTTTTGAAGTCTTAGAGAAAAGACTTCAAAACGCTAAATGATAGAAATAAGCAGTTGAGAAGCGACCACTGCTTCTTCCCTTTGTGAATTAGATTACTTAATAAAACAAAAATCAGTTAACACCTTTTTGTTCTATAGGGAGTAGGCGAGGCCGTTTTTTAGCCCTATCTAATTTTAGATTTAGATTATTAGAGAAGAATTAGATTATTTGTTTATTTATTTGTTTTGATACTAATAAAATTAAGTAACCTGTATAGTCCTATGGTAATCGTGTTTTCTTTATTACCACTAGGCTTCCTGAAGAAAGACTGTCATAGGTTTGATTCTGGTCATTGACCAGAGACTCTTTCATAACCTTTTCTTAACTTCAATCCCCATACAGTCATTATATACTATGAACTATAAGGTAAGGTTTTTGTCCCAGAATTGTGACTTTTTTTATTCTATATCCCAAAAACTTAACCAGAGAACTGATACTATTACAGACAGTAATCAGTGTTAACGTTTAGGACCATGAGATGTACTAATCATCTTCCATACTCTCTGTAAATCCTTGGTTCATTACTACTTCAGCTCATTATCACTGAAGGCAAAAGTAGGGAAGACAAGTTATCCATCTGTCATCGGAAAAATTTAGTTAGAGTTAAAAAGCTCAGCATACTCCCTTTGGGGAAAAATCTTGTCTGTTTTCCATTAATCCAATAGTTGATGGACACAGTCAGGTCTGCCGAGAGAAATTTTCGGGCCCGTGACAGGTCTGTGGTCCAGGCGCTTAAAAAAGTGAGGCCAGGACCACAAGTTTCTCCTTTCATTTTTGATTTCAAGATTAAAAAATATATTTTTTAAAAAATAATTAAAAAATCAAATTTATAAGAATATTTAGTTTTAATTTTTAGCGCATGGGCTACACTATACAGTTGCACACTTTACAAACAATCACAAAACCTTCGTCTATCAAAATACTAACAAGAACGAAGCGTTCTGGCAGGGAACATTACTGTGAATGCAATTACTAGCTAGCGCTAGCGCAGCCGACTGCAACAACCTTGCACGAATGCCTATGACGTCATCACCCGCTATAACTACAGCGATCCGCGCCGAGTTTGTTTTAGACAGATTTAGCCGTCTGTCTAAAACAAAACACAGTGTTATTCTCGATAAGCTATTATCCTTTATCATTGTTGTATTATTACGAGAATTGAAACCATGCATTATAAACACAGTTATGTGACACGTCGGGACCCGACGGCCGGGCCCTTTTAGATTCCGGGCCTGTGACAAAAGTCTGAAATGTTACCCCCTCTCGGAGGCCCTGGGTACAGTGCTACATTTACTAGGGAATTACACAGAATAAGATGGTTACCCACTGTCTTTTTTGTCTAATAGTTTCCGATCGGATGTTAGCAGATGTGTATATTCACAGGACCAGTTTGCCTGTTTTATGAGGAAGAAAAACTCCCTAACACCACATGGGACTGGCCACCTTTGATTTAAAAGCCTTCACAAAGTTCCTCGCGTCAAATACGGGATTCCAAACTCAGGTCATTCCAACCCAACGGCTCCATTGAAACTAACTAACTTACAGAAATTCAAATGTATTAGATTTGTTATTTTAAACTATGTGAATATCCTTTAGCCTTAAATAGCTTTTGGGAATCTTTGTGCTACGAATGTTACCCCTTAGCTATCAATGATAGCTGATTTCATTGCTTTACCATAGTGTAAGTGCTGCAGTTGACATCCCTGAGGTGTGTGATTAAAATATACTTATCTATGCCAAAGATATATATCTGAAGGAAGAAATCTGAATAAATATTGAAAACATATAAGCCTGTATTTTAACAGAATAAAATAAGATTTACTAAAAATTTTCCACAAACACACGCCAAAAATAAAAGTTCTCACAGAAATAGCACGTGCAAGCATACAATTTATCTGTAGCGACACTGTTCAAAGAGCAGTGTCGAATTCACTTGTTATGCGCAGTGACAAGCGCAAACAAATATTGGTGAGTCTAGCCGGAACTGACCGAACGTGATAATTTCGATATTGCGTTATATGGCAATGCATTTGTTTCATAATCTAAAGCGTTAATCGAACAATTACAGTTCAGGCAACGTCGAAACATAAGCTGTAATCTTTAACAACTTATATTGCATTTATATAATGTTGTAAGCATTAATATTATTTATAAACACAAACAACATTTATTATTTTCGTTTTTTCCTTGGGGGTGCTGTAGTGTCGCAGTGCTTATGTACAAACCGCCACTTCTGCCTGAAGAAAGATACTATAAGTGCGAGTCTACATGGTTGAAGAATAGAGATATTCTCGGCGTGTTTCTTGAGTTGTTTCCCAAGTTAGTTGTTTTAGGCATGGCATATAGGGTTTTCTTTCAAAGCTCGGGTTTTTAACTCCTTATTTATTTCAAAAATCGGCCTTATTATTACTGTTATTACGCATATTACTGTTACAGACAGTAATATGAGTCTTAGACAGCAGGACCGCGAGATAGCAGCAGTTGTATCTCTCTCTCTCTCTCTCTCTCTCTCTCTCTCTCTCTCTCTCTCTCTCTCTCTCTCTCTCTCTCTCACATACACACACACACGCACACAAAACAAGTCTTGTACGCGCGGTTAGCATTGTGGCTATGCGTTTTGCAACTATATGCCTGGGGAAGGAGTGTCCTAGGTTCGATTCCCGTCAACGACGTGAGGAGCTGAAGGATCTTCCTCAACCATAGCCAAGTTAACCGGTCTTGGGTGTGGACAGCAGGGTTTATTTCCCCCAGTTTATCTGGGGTTTTTCATCCTGCAAGCAGGCAAACCGGCCCCGTGAACACACGCTGCTACAGTCAAAAATACATACTTAATCCCTCATTAAGAGGGCTCAACCAGTCTAAAGGACGGTCGAGGAACGGGAAGAACCCCACACGAATAAATAAATAAACAATGTCTTGGTTCATGGATAGCTTGCGCTCACTATAAGTGAAGACTGAGGGAGGACTTGCTATCCATCTTCAAATTTTGTTAGAGCTACAGGAGCTACACGTACTGAGGGTACAATTACATTTATAACAAAAAATCAATAATAAATTAGCTAACGCCTTTATTCATCAACAGAATTTGGCTTGACCGTTTAGCCCTGACCAAAGTCCCCTTTTGGAAACTAGGGGAAGCAACCCTTAGCCACTCACAGTAATTTTAATTGGCAAACAGAGAAGACAGTAAACTACCGTCATCTGGGTGTCCCTTGGTGTTGAAATCCCGAGTTTCTGAGGAACTCTTGATTGTCGGTGCCAGTTCGCCACTAAAAGAAGTTCCTCTAATCGTGATTAGAATCGAATTTATAGTGGCCTTTCCTCGTGTGACCTAGAATCATGATTGTAAGGGCCATTTCCACAGAGCTATATAGACACCCGTTCAATAATAATAAATGGAATAATTTATTTTAATTATTTTTCTTGAATAATAATAATAAAAGTTTATTTTTTGAATAATACTAAAAATAAATTAAATTTGTTTTATTTTATTGAAAACACTTTTTATTATATTGAAAGAAAGACGCTGAGGTTTTCGATCCTACTTTGTGTAGATATTACACTTAACCATAGCAGGATTAAAATATAGATGAGTGACCCTTTACCCGTCTTCTTTAACAGTCGGCTATATCCTTTAAGCGTGAACCTTTATATGGAGGTGCCGCTAGCTGCTAAAGCAGCGTGTTCTTTTGAAAATGGCGTTGCCTTGTCGTCTGCTTGTGTCTGGGCTTCCACGTTTGTCTCCGGCAGCGAAAGTTTCTAAATGCTATAAACTTTGCCGTTTTCACACGAAATGTTATTTTTCCAGTCGAAAACCTGGAAATAAAGGGTCACTTTTGGAGAAGTACCAGAGTGCAAAACAAGCATGTGAAGGTAAGATGGTCTCTTGAGCATGATATGTTTTGGATTTGATGTGCTCACCAGAAGGTGGACATCGGACGATCGATTGGATTTTAATGAATCTGATCAGGAAAATCAGTGGAATATCATAATCAGCACAGCTTTAAGTTCTTTATACCAGTGGTAAACTAATCACGTGTAAATATCGAAAATTACCGATTGTCTTTTTTTAGTTTATGTAGGAATAGAATACAACTAGGAAATACTCGAATTAGTTAATATTAGCTAGCCCTGTCTCTCTCTTTTTGAGCAAGGCTACAGAATTGCAGAACTAGGTGCCGCCAAAAATTTCAACGAATTTGAAACTATATTGATGGCCTATGATTTTTCTCCTGTGCATTGACTATATGAATGACGATCTCTTATTTTCGCACCTCACTTCTAATGCAGAAATTTTCTGACTATTGCTTGCCTTTTCTTTTGTCAATGGTTCTCTAATATTTCTGTTTCTCATTATAGACTTCCATTTTGAAACAAAGATTTAGAAATGTTTGTTACTTATGCTTATCCCTATGCCTGCCATCCTTAAATGGTAAGAAGAGAACTGGTTATTTTTAATGTAATGGAAATGCAGAGAGATCTGTCTTCTTGTTATTCACAAAACAGATGTCCTCATTTCTTCTTACCTATGATAATATCTAAATCCTGAGATGAGGTTGGTATCACCTTATTTTAACATTTACTTCCATCCCCCCCCCTCCCTTCAGAAAATTTGCTCTTGTCTTTGATCCCAAACATTACTTCTTTCTGAAGAACGATGTTTCTGTCTATAACCTTGCTCACAGATGGTAAAATACTTATTGATTCCATGAGTCCAAGGATTAAATAATACTGAGAATGTGGATCTGCAACAAACATTTAGATTTTGTTTCTCGAGATATGCACTAATTTCCAAAGGTGGAAAGAGTGGTGAAAATAGCATAGCCCAGAGTTTTCTACAACCTGTTAGATAAGCTTGAAGTTTTGGTTGCTCAGTCATTGAATTCAAGCAAATTTTGAACAAATTTAATTCTGTATGTGTATACATGATAGATACATAAATGCATAGGTTGGTGCTGTATAATATGTTAGACCCATGGGTAGGCTAAGGATTGAATAAATGCAAAACACTGTTTTAGACCAGACATGGTCTTTGCAGATCACCTCGGCTACAGTGGAATTTAGCCTACAGCCTCTGCTAGCCAGTTTACAAATATTTGCATTTGTCCTGGGAATGTCATGCCTGTTCTAATAAAATCCCAGTCAGTTCAACTGGAATATAAATTCATAGCATGTTTACTCATCCTGGTTACAATGGCTGTTCATCTTAGCCATGTTCATTGTATTATTCTATGACAATAATAAAATCTTATATAATGAAATTTATGGATTTTATATTTATAATTCATGTGAAATCATTGAAATAAATTAGTCCACCAGAATTCAAAAGCTATATACAAACATTTTATGGGCATTGGAATAGTTAAGTTAATGACTTCACAAGAAAAGATCTTCATGATGGCACTCATGGGGCATCACCCCTAAAGAGAATTGAAGTTGCCTGTGAATGTAGCAAGGTATTTGGGTTTCTTATTAATTCTAGATTAAGCTTTGTTGCATAGTTCATAAGAGATGCTAATACTATAACAGATTGAATACTTAATGATAAATGCTTACTGTACTGTTTTCTGTTTCATGTTGTATACTTAGTCATGTATTACAGTATCATCAACATGTGCTTTAAATCTGCCATACTTCAAAGTTCAGACACCCCATGGAATGTACAGTGGTAATAGGGATCATTACATAACTAGTTGGTCAGTGATTCATTGGTCGGCAAAAACTAAATTTAGCATGGCAACCACTGGTCTGTTAATTAAATTTGTTAATTTGTAATGAAACAGTTGCTTTATTTAAGCCTCAGTTTCTTAGCAGGACCATCCATAATGCTCTAATCTAATGGCCACAGGCCTTGGTTGGCAATGTGGTTAGCATATCAGCTCTCCTGCCAAGAGGTTGTGGGTTCAAATCCTGCCATGGGCATGGATGTTTGTAATTGTCCCACTACTCTTTGTGGAAAGGGAATCTGCAATGCTACCACTTTTTCTTGCAGAAGGTTTCACTCCCAAAACAAATGAGGTACAAGAGAGTGACCACATGGCATCAGAACGTCACGTGAATAACTAACTAACCTAATGGTCCAGGGTTCAAATTCCTGTTAGTGCTATGCTTTTACACTCCAGACATGGCACTGATGTGCTTTTAGGTCTTTCGGCCTCTCAACTTCTGAATTTCAATTTGACATGTTGCCACAAATACTTTCCATGTTTATTGGAAAGAAAGAAAAAAGAACTTATTCAGTCTAGCAGATAACATCTGTCCTTTTTTTTGTTCTTTGTTTCCAAATTAGCAATGGCAAAGTCTACAGAATCTGTTCTGACTATTTATCCTTCGTAAAGTGTAAGATGCTGTTCAAGTATAACAGCTGCATCTTGAAAATTCACATTTGATTTATGTACTGTATTATCATAAGTAAGTTAGAAGAACAATGGTACATTGTGCCCTTCGATTGGAAAAGGCCCAAGTTGACTCTCGTTGTGACAAGACGAATCTTTATATGTTTTTTTTTTTTTAATTGGAAGTGAGTTTGCCGATCTGTTATGGAGGTAGCAAGGTTTTCTCCCAGAAATTTAGGTTTTTCATCCTGCATGCAGACAAATTAGCACTGAGAAAACACACAATTTACAGACAAAAAATACTAGTGGTGGTGGGCAGTAGATGGCATTGATATAGATGATGATGGTAATTGCAGTGTGCTGGAGTTAGTGGTGGAGACAGAGAGCTGTAGAGTAGGTGCCCTCCCTTGATGAGTCATTTGACTCCTTGGAGGTGTCACATAATAATTATAATAATAATGAAATTTGATGGAAGTTTTTTCACTAGGCTATGCTACCAATTATATATTTGGTTTAATCCTTTATTCAAGTGTAAGCAAACAAAGTTTGCACCTGGAGTATTTTGGACTGGAGAAACTCATGGTAAAATTGGAATAGGTTCTGATCACTTGCCTTAGAATCTCCCATAATGCAAAGCACATCTCCTTGCGGACCACTACCCAGACCAGTTTTGACCAATAAAGGTCGAAACCTGTATGGGTAGTGGCCCTTCTCTTAATGCATAGCATTACACATCTCTGCAAGGAGATGTGCTTTGCATTATAGGAGATACTAAGGCAAGTAATCAGAACTTATTCCACCTTTACCACGAGTTTCCCCAGTCCTGAAAATACTTCAGGTGCAAACTTTGTTTGCTTACACTTGGATAAAGGATTAAATCAAATATATAATTGGTAGCATAGGCAGAGAAGAGGGGATATGATAGAAACATTTAAATTACTAAAAGGTTTTTATAAGATTGATGCAGGAATGGTTCAGCTGTGTGATAGAAGAATTTTTTAATAGAAGATAGATGGAGAATTCTTTAAGGAAAAGGTTTTATTAGATTGATGCAGGAGAAATGTTTCAGCTGGGTGATAGTGATGGAAGAACAAGAGGTCATCCCTGGAAATTAAGGAAAAGTGTGATTAACAAGGGTGTGAGAACTAGGTTTTTCTTCTGGAGGGTGGTGAATGAGTGGAATGCATTGCCTGACTCAGTTGTGAGTTCTTCCCATGGAGATCCCCATAATAATAATAATAATATTTTCGCAATGTTCAGAAACAATGTTTGCAAAGGTTTATAAAGGAATTAACACACAAAGAAAGTTGGCACACAAAAAAAAAATTAACAGAAAATAGCACTAGAGATTTAGCAATGGTGTATTACTTCTGTAGAAAAATTGCAGAGTTTACATTATCTACTGCCACTTATTTTGCACTGGTTTCTTTAATTTCATAATTCAAATTTTTCGATCTTGGAAGACAGTGAATTTATGATCATTCTTGTTTAAATTTATGTAACGTTGTGTAACTTTTTTTCTTTTTATCTTTTTTCCCATTTTGGTGGGGGAAAAAATTAGAATGTTTCCTGCATATTACATGACTAGACATGTAATTCTATTGTTAGCATATCAGCAAAGCAAAGTTATACCGGAGTATACAGATTGTGTTGTGTACAGTTTTTTTTTAAAACAATAAGTACCAGTACTCATTCTTTACTAACAGGAAAAATTGATAAAAAAATTAAAAAGATATTGCTATTTCATAGTGTGATAATATTTCGGAATAAGAACAGCAAATGAAGTATATAACACGCATGATTTATTAAGCATAAATGTAATGTACAAATATACAAAAAAAAAAAAATAAAGTGTGTATTTTTTTTTTTTATTATATGGCAATGAGATATTTGCCAAAGCTTCATGTGCCAAATATCTTAACTGACATAGTGAAAAACATAAATTTAATTGAATAAACCAAATGTGTAAACAATTACTGATTATTGCAAATCTCTAAATGTACTGTATATGTATGCCATACTGTTGTCGTGTATCCCCCCCCCCCCAAAAAAAAGCAATATATGTGTATTTTTAATCCTGAGGATGATCCTAATATTAGGATCATCCTGGTATTACAGTTCTGCTGAATTGCATCCAGCATTCCTCTGCTTTCAGTTAAACTTATAACATGAGAGATAGCTGCTTCACATCCATTCATAATCCAACTGGAACCTCATTAGACCTGCTTCTCCTTCCATTTCATCTATCTCTGTTCACTGTAATAGCCTAGCCAGCAAAGTGTAACACTTTTAAGCTTCCTTATATATTAAATGAGAATGTACTAGTTGCTTTAGCCATAATTCTAACCAACCCATCCATCAAGTGTTCTCTAAGGACTATAACTCTATTATTATTTTGGTAACCTTTATGGATTCAATAAACATATCATAGGAGGCCCACTCAATCAGCAACATATCTATCATAATGAACTTTGAAGTTATTTAAACTACCTGCATGCACAGTGCACTTCTACAATGCATTCTACTTACAACCTTTCACATACAAATCCACTACTGATACCCTTCTTCACCACATCTTTATATAATTTCCAGGGATAGCCTCTCATTCTTCCTGTCTTAACATCCACTCATTTTATAATTCCTTCTGTATTAATCTGATAGAATACTTTAACTAACTTGAAAGGTCTCTATCATATCTCCTCTTTTCCTCCTGTCCACCAATCTCTGTAATCCACATTTGCTCAGATGCTCTTCATAACCAACACTCCAGAGTTTTGATATCACTTTGGCCATTCTTCTTTGGACCCTCTCTAGTGTTTCCACATCACAGTGAAAACTAGGTGACCAAATCTGACTAAATTAGTCCATATATGGTCTGACCAATGCCTTATGTAGAGGCACCACTACCTCCTTATTGCTACATGTCAATGCACTTTTTATCATAGCAGCAATACAATGTGCCCTCAGGACTTCAGTTCACTGTCTACCATCACTCCAAGATCCCAAATCTCATCCACTTCCTAAGTACAGCTTCACCAGTACAATACACAGCATATTAAAACTGCAACCCCCCATTGATTTGTCTGAACTAAAAGTCTATTCAAATCTTCCTGTACAGAATTAATATCAGCACTACTCCTGATCAGGGCTGTGCCAACCCGAGGGTGAAAGGGGTACACCGCACCCGAGCGGCATTTTATGTAGCTAATATCTAATTTGGATTATACAATGCAGTATTAGGGGCAGCCAATAAAAGTTTGCACCCAGGCAGCAAATACCCTTGCCGTGCCCCTGCTCGTGATAATTCTAACTTTGCAGCATTGACAAACATTTGAAGATTCCCAGTATCCACACAAAATATTATTAACAAATAAGTTAAACAGTAGGGGCCCAAGAACAGAACCCTGAGGCATGCCACTCGTCACCTTTCTTTTTTGAGACACTGCTCCATCATACACAACTTGTTGGTATCTTTCAGAAAGCCAGTCTTCAATCAATCTAAATAATCTGCTATCTAATCCCATTTTCTGCAGCTTATACACCAATCTGTTATGTGGTAATTATCAAATGCCTTTACAAAGTCCAAGAAAATCACTGTATATGAATCTCCCTTATCTAACACATTTGTCACCTTATAAAACGTAAGCAAATTGCTAAAACAAGACTTGCTCTCCACAAATCCATATTGACCATCATAGAAAATCTTATCCATCAACCCAATCCTGTATTCTATTTCTAATTAATTTTTCCAACATTTTGATCACAATTGCACATATACAGATGGTCCATAATTGGATATTTCTGTTTTTGTACCATGCTTGTGGAGTGGTATTATTTTGCCTTCTTTCTGCTCCTTAGAACCTTCCCCACTGCAAGACTTTAAATAACCAGTTCAAGGGCATGGCTAACTCTTTTGCACATTCTTTAAAAATATGTGGTAATATGTCATCCATTCTCACAGCCTTATTAACAGCTAATCCAAGCAACACTTGATACACCTATGATTCTTTCACCTTTAATTATCCTACATATTGCACAGCATCATTCACACCACTATGATATACACTGATGAAGTGTTCATTAAATACTTCAATTATATCATTTGCTATAGTTACTCTGCTACTATAACCCTAATGATATTCAAAAATACCATTAGGTTCTTTTTCTCCTTATTCACACTCATGTCACTAATGTGCTATAGGTTCTGTAAGTGGGATTGATATAAAAAAATACAAAAAAATGCTGAGTTGTCAGTTTATTAGATAAACCCATTTAATAGTGTGAACAAGCGAGCCATCAGAACCTTGATACACTAAAGTATATTGACTCTGAGTTTCTATGGAAACAGGGAACAGCTGGATTAATTCCTGCAGTTCCATCAAATTTGATAGGGTGAACTCTTTCATGCATATCTTGTTCCATATTATCCCAGAACTCTTGCTTTATTGACACTGAAGAGCCTCTGCTGATATTAGTGCTTGTATTGTTGTAATTAAACATAATGGATCCATGTGTTTGGGTTATCATGATACCCTCCTTTTCTCATGAAATAAAAGAACTGGAATTCATCATCTCCATGTGACCTTTGTCTAGTACTGCTATTCCTTTGCCCATCTTAGCTGTAGTTACTTTTTTTGTTGTTGTTGTTGTTGGACCTGGTATAGTACCCTCACTGATTGTCTGCTGTTACTCCTTATTTGAGTCATAGTAGTAGAGTAAGTTTAAAATTGGACTCAGTAAGTGCTGAGAACTGCTATTCAGTTATAATAGTATTGTTGGTAGTGCCAGAATTGGAGGAGACAGTGCCCATTGAAGTATAGAAAAGGCACATTTTCTATTCTTCGGTGGGCACTGTCTCCTCCAAACAGGGAAACTATGGAATGGAATGAGGAAAATATCATTAAACAATATTCATGTTGGAGATTTAATAGTATTGACAGCACTAATAAAGGATCAGAAACTAATTTTAATGCTTCAGATATTTTGTCAGGCACTGAGACATCTTTAAGGAGTATAAATAACACTTGTAACACACACACAATGACAACATAATGCTCAATGAAACACGTGATTATGACTAAAGGCCACTTTAAACTAACAGCTGGTGTTAGTTTATTTTCACAGTATTGATTACAACACAATGATAAAATAATTAATATTTATTAACTTATTAGCTGATATTTTTCTAGTATTATATCCAGCATCTTCAGAGCACAAGAACAGTTTGTTATAGTATCTAGGTGGTACACCCCCTATGGGCATCTGTAGGTGTCTAGTATGTAAATTGGGACCCCCGATGATTCACAATTCCCAAATTTTGGGACATTTTTTTGCATCATATTTGTTTAAATATGGTTGATTTCTTAGTGCTGCTGCAGATTTGAAAAAACAGTTTTTCTTTTTTAAAACTATAATTACTGTGATGAGCATGGTGATTTTCTTCCAGAAGATCCTGTTAGTGGTCCAGTCAATAAATTAAAAAAAAGAAAGACTATTTTCGAATCAGCAGCACTCAGAAATTCAACCAAATTTCAAGAAATAAGATTTCAAAAAAACTTCCAAAATTTGGTAAGATTGTCAGGGGTCCCCCCAATTTACATCCTCATCCTAGGATGTCTACAAATATCCACTCATGGTATCATATTGTCCTTGTGTGTGTGTTAAGAGTGTTATTTATACTCCCTGAAGATATCTGTCACTGAGACAAAATATTAGAAGCATTAAAATTAGTTTTTAATCCTTTCTTACTGTTCTGTCAATACTCCATTAAACCTCCAACATGATGTTCTACCAGCACTTAAGCCTTAACATATGGAAACAGTATTCCACAACTAAACAGACTTAGGGAGGATTAGCAGTTCTGATAAGAAGCAACATTTGGAGAAAAGAAACTGACTTTTTCAGGATGCTGTGGTAGCTATAACTCTGATATGTTTTATGCTAGAAGAAATAGATTAATGTTGTTCCCTAAAAAAGGTTGTGCCTTTTGATACTACTGGTATCAAGGGCAGAAGATTAAAGGTAAGATCAGATGGAATAGATTATATAGTGAAACTTTTTTTGTCCTCAAGCACGCTACTGTACGCATAGAGGAATTCCAATATAAGCATGTGCACTAACTTTCCTTTGTATAATGTATAATGTCTTAAGATACTTAAGACGAAATATCTACATATTATTAAAATTTAATTACTGTGGTATGTGTGGGAATTTTTAGTTGGAATAGATTATTTTTTGAGAATTAAAGCAGGACTGGGTTCTGTAGAGAATCTACTAGGTTATCTTCCTTCCACTGGAGCAGCATTTCCCAAACCTTTCCTATGATGGAACACTTCACAAATCCTGAAATTTTCACGGAACACCTTGGTTATTTTGTAATGTATTAATTAATTATAATAAATTTAGTTTAATTCTTTATCCAAGTGTGAGCAAACAAAGTTTGCGCCTGAAAATATCTTCAGGACTGGGGTAATGTAGTACAACATCGGGCAACTCGTAGCAAAGGTGGACCAAACTAACATCACTCCTATCTCAGTATTTCTCATAATGCAAAACACATCTCCTTGCAGATATGTATAATGTTATGCATTAAGGAAAGGACCACACCTAGACTAGTTTCGACCCCTATTGAGGTCTCCTCAGTGGGAGACCTCAATAGGGGTCCAGGCCCAGAAGTGGAGATACCAGGCAGAAGCAATGGCGAGGTCATCTTTACCTATAGGAGTTGCCAATGTGTTTTGCATTATTCTAGAGGAGTGATATTAAAATGGGATCTTCTTGATGTTCCCTGAGAAAAAATGTGTTCAGAGCGCAAAGATCAGGGAGCGATTGGTATATGGTAGATCCTGATAAGTCAAGATGGTTACCTGGTTCCAACCAAGAACATCATCCTTATCTTCGATACATCTCAAATTCCAACATCTGTAAAAGCAGGATATCTCAATTCTCCTATTAGGCTGTACATTTGTAATCCACTGAAATGCCTTAAATGTCAGAAATATGGGTATGGTGACAGCATAGAGCATGATAATAAATCAAGCTCTGGGAAAAAAGGGGGGGCTAAAATGTGTCAACTGTCACTGAGTTCATCCAGCTTATTCCTCATACATGTCTGAATTAAAAGAATGAAAAATAAATACAAAAGATAAAACAGAACAAAGTATATCATATCAGGATGCAAAAAGGAAGCTATCCACCACCATCACATCTATCCTGAAATCTTATGCTAAGAAGGTAACAGTTAAGAAAATATCAATAATAACTCAAACCCATATGTCTATTCCACCATCTGATAATTTCCCCATAATTGAACTTTGTGATCATAAGTGATTCTCTTTGCAGTGTGAACTTGTACCACCTATGGTGGAAGTTTATTTTTCACTTGGTTAGACTATAATAAATTTAGTTTAATCCTTTATCCAAGTGCGAGCAAACAAAGTTTGCGCCTGAAAATATCTTCAGGACTGGGGTAAGGTAGTACAACACCGGGCAACTCGTAGCAAAGGTGGAACAAGCTAACACCCTTGGATAAAGGATTAAACTAAATTTATTATAGTCTAACCAAGTGAAAAATAAACTTTCAACATCTTTCTCTAAATCCAGAATAAGTTAATAAAAAGGTGGCAAACCGTTTGGCAACTCCTATAGGTAAAGATGACCTCACCATTGCTTCTGCCTGGTATCTCCATTTCTGGGCTTGACTCCCACTGAAGAGACTTCAATAAAGGTCAAAACTATTCTGGGTATTGGCCCTTCCCTTAATGCATAACATTATACATATCCACAAGGAGATGTGTTTTGCATTATGGGAGATACTGAGATAGGAGTGATGTTAGCTTGGTCCACCTTTGCTACGAGTTGCCCGGTGTTATACTACCTTACTCCAGTCCTGAAGATATTTTCAGGAGCAAACTTTGTTTGCTCACACTTGGTTAAAGGATTAAACTAAATTTATTATAGTCTAACCAAGTGAAAAATAAACTTTCAACAAAAGGATTAATTGTTAATTTAGCTGATTTTTATTATTAATTAATAATTAATTAAATATCAATTAAACATAAACATCATTAAATTAATTTGTGCTGATTTTCATTTGACATATCCCATTCTGATCACCAAAAATGTATAATATGATTATAAGTACTTACGAGTGAATGCAGACTTTTTCTCCTGTCTGCTGGTAGTTTTCCCTTCCTTTTGTACATCCTGGAGATCGCTTTGTAGACTGGAGGTGGATGAATCCCTATCTGTTGCATCACAAATACCTTCAATAAGAGATTTCTTAATACCAAAATTAAACAAAGTCCCTTTCTCTTATTCATATTAAAATTAAAATCTGCAGGCCTATTACTTTTAAAATATCACTACACTATGGTTTCGAAGCTCTCGCTCTACAATATGAACTTGCGAAGAAGGTATTCAGTATTACTAGATTTGAGAACCAGATGCAGACTACCTTGATCTTCAATTTTAATGGAAAAATTTTCTTTATACTTCCTTGCTGATTGGTCACTAACATTTGCAACACAGTTGTTATTTCTTTCAGTTTTGAGAACAGAGGATATGCCGTCCATTGTTGTAATTAGCTTGCAGGCAATTTTTATGATCGGTCATAAATAGCGGTATTCTCTTTCTCGATTGTCGAAAGGTTTCTACATGTGAAAATTAATGATAATTCATGAATATTTCCATGTTTAAAAATATACTGCTTGGTCACTGACATTTGCTACACAGATGTCGTTTCCTTCAGTTTTGAGAACAGAGGATATGTCGTCCATTGTTATAATCTGCTTGCAGTAAATTTTTATGACCGCTCATAAACAGTGGTATTCCCTTTCCCAAATGTTGAAAGGCTTCGATGTGTGTAAATTAACGATTCACAGATGTTATTAGGCTTTCTGGGTCTGAGCTTTTCGACATATTCACCATTATTATTCTCCTCAGAATATTTCCACTATAAAATATTTATTCATGAAAAATGCTTAGAAAACTGAAACTACAAATTCCAGGAGAACTTCTCGCAGAACACAGTTTGGGAAACCTTGCCCTGGAGAATGGTGAAATGATTATTATAATTCTAACAGATTCTACATGATGTGATTATGCATCATGTAGAATCTGTTGTGATGTCTTACTCTGCACATATTACATAATATTACAAGTCTTACTCTGCACAATCATGATGTGATTATGCAGAGCAAGACTTGTAATATTATGCCTTTCATTTTTTTTTCTTTTCTTACAATCGAGAATAATTACAGTAGAATTTTAGAAATTACAAATCAACTTTTGAAAAATTCTAATAAACAAAAAAATATTACCTTTAAACATTACAATATTTCTTTTTTTTTTTTATATTCCCTTACTGTATTAAAAATACACTTAATCATATTTAATATTTATGAATGTGATTTATTTTGCAGTTGATCTTCCTCCACCTGAAGTTAATCCTCATGGTGTGTTTGCAAATAATGAGCTTGATTTGTCTGATATTGAAGTCTATGGTTTTGACTATGATTATACCCTGGCAGTTTATAAGGAATCTCTACATTACCTCATTTATGATTTAGGTCGTGAGTGGCTTATTAATAAATTTAAGGTGTGTCTCTTGTTTTGTGACTAATTCTTATATTATGGTAGTTAACCCCTTTGTGTGGATAGAATGATTGAATCTTGTAAGACATATTTTTTGGAATAAATTTCTTATTAATTAAAACTTATTTTTTTAAAGTAAGCATTTGATTTGTTTTTTGGCATTACATTTAAATATTAAATTGAACATACCTAAATAACATTATGATGTTTGTTTTCAACATTTTAAATTTAGATCTCTCCATGTCTTTCTGTTATGTTTGCTAGTTGAGATATTATCTGAAATTTTACAGACTGCTTGCAGTCTGTAAAATTTTAAAAATTGCCTGCAATTCATTTTGGATCCCTGAAATAGAAATGTCTTTAAATCAGTGAACCTGTTGAGCTGCAATTTCATCTCGGGAAGTAAAAAAAAAAAAAAAAAATTACCAAGTCTGGGGAATACGGATCAATTCAGAACTATAGCCATATATTCTTGCTCCAGAAACGGTTGCACACACGGTCTGCTAGAGCGTTATCGTGGTGAGGAAACTTTCTATTTGTTTTCAGTGAAGATCTCTTAAAACTTCTGTGATATTCTTAGTTGACAGTTTGACCTGCAACTCCTTCACGGTCATAACCTGGACTCACAGAATACTTAAGTTTCAATACTCAGTGTTCAATTATGAACCTAGAAAACTACACAGAAATCAATGTTCTTTCATAGCTTCCTCTATGAATGCTGTTCTGTTTGTAACATTACAAATGGTTGGAAAGAGCTAGGTTCAAATCCCATGCAAGAAATTACATACTCTTCAAACGAAGGTGAGGTGGATTTGGATTGGCTGGTCTCGTATGGATGTGGTAGGAAAAAAATCACCGATGGGAATTCAATACTCCTTCTGAAAACAAGCAGGCTAGCCAGAGAACACACACAATTAACAGACACAATTGTTTTTCAAAGTTCTGTGAAATTTTAATCAGTTTACAAGAAAATTTAATGCACACTCTTAGCTCTTTCATGTCACTCATTTAGAAGATTACTGAGCAGCTAAGCGACATTTGCACATAAACACTGTCATGTGATGCTCAAACTCATAATAAAGCAACATACTTAAAGAGTAGTAAATCATATTACTAGTTGTGTGTGTCTCCCTTTCAGCCAGTTCAAGAAATTTTAGTTAGCACTTTGTAGTTTTCATTCCATCCCTGCTGAGATAATGCAGTTATTAAACATCTCATCCTTCATATGTTATTGAGCATAACTTCATTAATAATATGTTACTTTAATTGTTGTGAATGAGTTCAGTTTTTTTTTTTTTTTTTTTTCAAATTTTTTTTTTCCTTGATAATGGTTATATACAACTAAAGTAGTAGTAGTGGTACGTGCATTTAGCCTAGTGGCTGTGCGCTTCGCAGCCATATGCCTGGGGAAGGAGTGGCCTAGGTTTGAATTCCCATCGGTGATGTGAGGAGCGGAAGGATCTTCCTCAGCCATAGCCAAGTTAGCCGGTCTTGGGCGTGGACAGTAGGGTCCCCCCCCCCCCTCCGCCGCCCAGTTTATCCTGGGAATTTTCATCCCGCAAAGCAGGCAAACCAGCCTTGAGAACTCAACACTACTGGACCTAGGATACACCAGGGCATAGGGATGACCACCTTATCCTGTGAACAGCTTGAGATCCGATGATTAATAAACCTTCGACACCGCAAGGTAAAAGAGGGCATAAAGAAGATGGTGTAGTAGTAGTAGTATGAATTCTCCCCTCCCCTCTCAAATATATCTGTGATGATTTGACTTTGTTACACCGTTCGGTATATCAGTTTAAGCCTGTTAAGTGACTTGTAGCTTGAGTCCTGGCAGATGCTGTAAGAATTTCTACTCTGAGTCTGCCTAATCGCATATAATTTCCAAGATTCATCATGTAGCATACCTGCAAAATGAATCTGAAAGAATCTGAATGGGGCGGTGAGTTTTGTGGGCTCATTAGCCCACCAAACAGCAGAAATGGTTATGACAATCTCAGTGGAGATGTTCATATAGATCATAAATTGCTTCTTGATTCCCAGTATAAATAAGTTTTATTCTTCAAATTAAGGGGATATTAAATCCCACATTTTTTTAAAACCGAATAAGAAAGTCAAAGATTGGAATCAGAAAGTTTCATGCCGAATATAGTAAACTATAAAAGTATCGGCAGTTACTAGTGTGAACTAATGCAAGTAGTCCTTGTACATAGCACAATCTCAGGCAACTCGTTGCAAAGGTGGAGAAAGTTCCGATTGTTAATCTTGGTATTTTCCATAATGTAAGATAGAGCCTTTAAAGTAACATATTATTAATGAAGTTATGCTCAATAATATATGAAGGATGAGATGTTTAATAACTGCATTATCTCAGCAGGGATGGAATGAAAACTACAAAGTGCTAACTAAAATTTCTTACATTTTTTCCATAATAAAGAGCCTGTTGGCTCTTTATATTTAAGTAACTTAATGGTTGCACCTGTTTGATAACTCATATAGCAGAGTATATAAGTTCTTTTCGCTATACCCTTTGGTATCTATTTGGTCTAGCTACTCACTGATGAAGCCTCAAAAAAGGCTGAAACCGGTCTGGGTAGTGACCTCCCACCATAATGTAATAACAACATACATTTCCTAGGAATGTGTTTTTACATTATGGAAAATACCAAGATTAGCGATCAGAACTTTCCCCACCTTTGCAATGAGTTGCCTGAGATTGTACTACATACTAGGACTACTTGCATTAGCTCACGCTAGTAACCGCCGATACTTTTATAGTTTACTATATTCGGCATGAATCTCTGATTCCAATCTTTGTTTCTTATTCGGTTTTAAAACAATGTGAGATTTAATATCCCCTTAATTTGAATAATGTTTATATCGCTGAAATGAAGCCTATTGGCTCTTTATATTTAAGTAAGTTTTATTCATTCTGCCAAAGATCACATTAGATGCAATTCTGTGATTCATAGTTATTCTTTTGTTGTTATCATGCCATTTGTATGATTTAATTATTAAATATGCAGAGCTTTGCAGTATAACCTTGTCTTTGGAGGACTGATATGTGAATATGGTCAGGTTCCAACACTGTGACAGTATTGTTGGAACCTGACCATAACATGCATATTTTTAGTGAATATAGAATACAATCTGGTCAGAATCGTAAATTATCAGTCTGTTCTCCATTCAGCATACTGGTGGATACCTAATCCTGTGACGTTCCACATGAAGGTTAGGATTGGACATAAAGTCAAACTCCATTTGGTTCTTTCTGCATTCCTTAAAGATCAAGTAGGGATCTCCTTCCAGTTATATAGCTTTGATCTTTAAGGATCAATGGTTAATAGAAAATGTAGTGATATTAACATGTTTATGCTGGATAGTATCCACACTAGCTCTGGCATATGTCATTTCTATGTCAGGACTCACATTTTCATATAGCTTATACAGCATGTCAGTTGCACCTTTTTTTAGGAATGTTATTTGTAAAATTAGCATTTGAGAAATCTTAATGATATTGAAAATCTCAAATGCAATTTGAAATTATTTCAAGTTTATAAGAATATGTATCTTTGTTTGCTTTAGAAAATTTGTTTTACATAAATTTTGTGATTTCTTTGCCTAGCTGTTACTTTATAAACAGCTATTACACATTTTCTGCAGCTGAAAATTTGAAAGAGGATGTTAGGACAAATGTTTAGTTAGACACAGTGTTTTGGCACTATAATAACTGTTTCTAGCATGCATGAAGCATAGCATTTGTGAGAAGGATAAATAATTCCAACAGTGATTTGGAAATTATTTATGTATATATTACCTGTAAAAATTGTATACTGATCATTAGTGAATAAAAGAAAATTCATAGCAAATCGAGCAAAATATAAATAAAACAGAAATAAATACACAAAACAAGCACAACAAATTTTACAAGATGATTTGCTGCTTCTTCAACCCACAATGTATTCTTGCTATGCCTGTGTTTATTATTTTTTATTTTTACTGTCATCAGTTGTTCCAGTTATTTAAAAAAAACTTCAATATATTTTATTTACTAAACACTGTCACATTTTCTTAAAATGTGACAGTGTTTAGTAAATGGCAGCCAGACAAAATTCTCTGGCTGCCATTCTCAAGTTTTCATTCTCTCCCTACTTGTTTTTCCTCATTACTCTGATACTGAATGCTTGCTCTCTCTCTTTCTCTCTCTCACTCAGTTGTCAATCACCCATCAATCTCCTCAATAAGCATGCACACATTCCTGTAAATGGCAAGCGATAAGTTGGGTAGTGATGACTGACAGAATGTCGTCATTAGTGTAAAGAGAATGTCTTTACAAAACACAACAAATATCTCAACACTTAACAATTTTAAATTACAATAAAAAAGATTGAAAGTAACACAACTATCAGAATCTAGTAAGTACATCAATTTCAAATGGTTTACATTTTCATTTTAACAATAATATCAATAATGGCACATCGCAAGTCCGACCATACATGACCAAAACTAATAATAATGTACTAACAGAGAAACAATTGTAAAAAGATTTGTAATTTTAAATTATGATTATTTTTACATCTAGATGGATCACTAGATTAGTCCTTCCCTTAGTTATTTACTGAGCTAACAAACATATACTACTGCTTTTTATTATGGATTAGTTATTTATATTTCGCAAACATATCTCCTTCACTCTCTTCATAAGTTTTTTAATTATGTCTTGAGTTTATAGGATTACATGTCATTCGCTCCACCCAGCAACTTATAGGACACATACATACATACATAATATCACAAATGCTAATTATTAATACAGTAATTACTATTTATCCGACCCTTCAGTTATCAGAACAGAGTTCAGATAATTGAAGGGTTAACCTTTTGAAGTTTGGATAAATGGTAGATCACTATAATTCTTTTCTAATAAGGAAAGATATTTCTGTTCATATGTTCTTCATCTCCCTTATATTTCCCATTATTATGCAACTTATTAATAATGGTTCACATATTTACAACTTATCAACTAAACGTGACATTTTCCTTAATCATTTTCTATTTTTTTCCTAAAATAAACATATAAGCCCTCCCCCCCATACACAGATTTGGTTGTAATCGAAGAATAGTCACAATATGTGGTGCATTTGCCAGTATATACCAATGACATTCCCCAGAGCACAGTGTCATCACTTACCCTGCCTTAGATGGTGAGGTAGCGAGATAGTCCCAATCTCCCCAACATGAATGCGTTGAGATATTCAGCAAAGTATGCATCTCTCTTCCTCCACCACTGCCTTCCTCATTAGCAGTGTTATAAAATTGTCATTCCCAATATTTTCACACATCTTTACTGTGATGTATATTTTAGTCCATTAACAATGTACTTGGTGGGGTTGTATATATTGCTGCCATCGTCTATGTGTGTAGTGTATCTATTAAATGGATTCAGTAGTGCACTGCTGAGATTTTCTGCAGGATTAAAGTAACAAGAAATACCTGATTAAATTACATTGTTTAAATAGAGAAATACAACTGAAATGACAGAGGTATTATCATTTTGAGAGATATTGATATGGATAGTTGCATTAGAACAGGTAAGTTCTGCATTAGTAGATTGACAAGAACACTTTGTGAAGTAATTGCTTTCCAAGCAGATAGCCAAAATCAGAGAGCTGTTTGCATATGCAAACAGCTTACTCAACTTACTCAACTTTTTTTTTTTTTTTCCTGGAGATAAAATATGTGATTACTTCCACTGTTAGATGCTCTTGATTTATTTATTTTGCATCCCTTTATATGCAGGTTAACCCTCCTTCCCCTCTCTCCCCAAAAAAGGGCCCAAAGTCAGATATTTTTTATTTATTTTTTTCATATTCAGTGAAAATTGGATATATAGATAAGTTTTCTACAACTTTTAAAAATTATACATCCAATACTACTTCCTGCTTTTGGAGCATATAGTATATGCTCAAGATATCCTATTTAGATCAGCTTCAAGACTGAAATTGATTTGGCTCCCCCACACAAATTCAGCCCCGAGTGATAACTCACTTTCTTTCCTGATGTATGAAGCAAAACATCATCCTGCTGGAATCAGAATTAGAAAGCCATTTAATGATTGAGACATACCCGAAATAGAAGCCATTTAATGATTGAGATGGCGCGTCTTCTATCACTCTGGATTGAGGATTATAATCAATAAAAATAACTCTTGGTACAGGGAATATTCAGGCAAAAGCTCTCAATATTTTTACCTCATCGAAAGAAACCAAACCAAGAGGAATGTGAAAGCTTTACTGCGAGTTTAGGATGGTTTGACTATTTTAAAAATCAAGCTGGGCTGTAGAATGTAAGAATAACTGGGGAATCTGCTAGTGCTGATTAAAGATTCTATGGCAAAGTTTCCTGAAGAATTGGAAAGGATAATTCAGGAGGGTGATTATGACGATTGGCAAATATTCAACATTGACGAAACTGGTTTCTTTTGGAAACATATACCAACAAAAACTTTCCTAGCTAAAACTAAAGCATCTCATTCAGGATACAAAGTATCTAAAGATCATTTTATGCTTCTATTAGATGGCGACTTTAAACTTCAAGCCTATGTTAGTTTATCATGCGCAAAATCCAAGATTTCACGTTATTGAAGAAATCAGCACAATTGGAAAAAAATAACTTGGATTTAATGAACTGGATAATGAAGATGTGAGAAACTTGCTTGATTCCCATTCAGAACAGTTAAGCATGAATGATCTCCTTCAACTAGAAGAACAGTGTGCATATGAAGAAGATAGGAAGTGCAAACGAGAAGAGAATGTTATAACTAAGAAGCTAACTGCAAAAGAACTTGAGCTAGTTTTCAATTTTGTTTGATGCTTATATGGAACAAAACTTCAAAGTCCACCAAAATCTTGATAAAGTGATTGCCAGCTATTGCAATTCAAACATCTTTACTTAATTATTTTGTAAAAAAGTAGTTCAATCAAATGTTTAGACATTAAATAAAAATTTAAGCAATTGATTTTTATTAAACTTGATGATTTTATCCTCTAATATAGCTTATATTGTGATTTTTTTTCCAAATTAACGCTAATTGATTGATGAATTATAATTATGCCTATTGTTTATTGTATTTGCTTAATGCAATTTTGCTTAGCATGCATTAATCGTGTTAAGCGAGATTTTCCTGTAGATACAAATGTATAGCAGGATTGCATATTCTGTGACTGAAGACATGTTTTGTTTATATTTGCTTATTCCCTTTACATCCCTGTCATTACCTTTTAAAAGCATATTCTAGACTTCAAATCTAATGAAAAGGTCCTAATAAACATAAATCCAGAAACCTTGCATTTCCAAGATATGACCCATTGCAGCAGCAGCAGCAGCACAAATACCAACATCCTGCAATTCAAATAAAGACAATGTCAAGATATAAGCATAAATCCCTTAGAAACTGGCAAAAGAAACACTGTAGTATAACACGCCTCACAGCGAGTGTTAAAAATTACCTCTGTTGACAGCCTCATGAAGTTCATGACTGGTGTTTGATGGCAGTGAATGTTCAACATATTCTTCAGTTTGACATTCTTAATAGAATACACCAGTGATTTCATATAACCCTACAAGTGAAAGTTAAAAGAATTTAAGGTTGGATTACTAAAGAGGCCATGTTCACTTGAACCAATCCATCTTTTCAGGAAATTGTTAATTATGACTCCCGCTGGTCTCACCACTGGAGAGCAGTGAAGCTCCATCGTGCATGAACCATATGTTTCTCCTCCATACCAAGATAACATAGAGTTCATCATGAAAAATATTTTCTGCTCTTTTATTGCAAGATGCCGTAGTACAAAAGTCCTGTAAGCCTTCTTAGCAAAACATATTTCTGTCTTGATCTATCTTCAAAGATACCTGTCCATAGGTTGATGGAGAATTGCTGCTGATGTGTCAACTGAATGACTGCATGTAATTGTTGCAATAACCAAAAATACCAAAGTTAACAAGCCTCATCTGTAAACAGCATGCAAAAGAGAAATCTTCCTCCTCCTCCCCCCCCCACACACACATACATTCTGTTATAGAAACTGCTAACAAAATACTAATTGATTATCATCTGATAGAAGTGCTTGAAACTGCTAGAAATAGAACAGTTAAAAGCTGTTCTATTTATAAAATTTTATCAAATGTTATATGCATAAAGACAACACACACAAAAACTGTCTCCATACTCTGAATGATCATGTACTGCTGTGAAATGCTTAACTCTGTGCCAGTTTCTTACCTCCATATATTATGACTTTAAAAATGAAAAAGGTCAGTGAAAATATTTGAAAGGAATGCAGAAAGGAGTAGATGATATTCGACCAGAAATGTTCAAGTATGGAGGTATAAAAGTTTTATACTTCCATAATAGCCACACTGCACAGTTCATAAATCAAATGCTGAGTATTACAGAAGAATTTCCCAACTGAGCGAGACAAATAGTTGAGAGATAATGGGATTTTCACAAGGTATGTCTGAAAGAGACGTGTGACAGGGTACCAAGAAAAAGCTGGTTTAATTGCTACATTATGTGGTGTAAATGGGACATTATAGAGTTATTATCCATAGTCTATATTTAAGTTGTAAGTTGGTTAGAATTGAGATGTAAGAAGATAACCAGATGGTAAAATTTCAAGAAAGTATTAGTGCATGCTTTTGTCTTACCTCCAATATCTCCACTCTTGTCATCTGTATGAATTTATAAAGGAAAGTGGCATTAAACCTGATATCAAAAATTGGAGATATTAATCTTAACAATTCATGCACATGATGTTATACTCTTAAATAAATCCAGTACAAGTCTACAGATTCCTTAACTAAAATAATTGTTGTAACAAATTTATCAAGAAAATCAATAATGAAAAGACAGACTATCAAAATAAGCAAGAACCTGAATAATGTGGTGGCATCCTTAATGGAGAACCTGTAAAATAAGTAAAATATGTTAGCTATTTAGGTCCAATTTTTAGTGAAGAGGGCAAATTAAATATGGAAATAAACAACAGAACAAGCAAAGCTTGTGCTATAAGGGGAAATCAACTGAAATTTATATAGAATAAGAGAAAGTTTAGTCAAAACACTAAACTATCTGTATACAAGACAGTGTTTAAACCAGTTTTAACTTATGGATCTGAGAGATGGGTTAAAAATAAAAGACTTGATCAAAGACTAGTAGATTACAGATATAAGAGCTCTGAGAAACATTAGGGGAGGGAACATGATGGCATCATTGACAGAATCATATTAAAAAAATAGGACATGTGGAAGGAACTTAACATTGCTAGCATTCAGGAACGTGTGATCCGAGCTAATATGAGGAGGTAATGGTCACTTAAGTAGAATTGAAGAAGAAAGGTTAGCAAAACAAGTGTTTTTTTTTTTTCCCAAGCAGGAAGGATGCAAGAAGACCGAGATCTAGATGAACTGATCAAGTAAGAAGTGCCTTCAAAGACCAAAATATAAGATGTGATAATATCATAGTACTAACGGTTAACAGAACAACTTGTATGAAAATTGTCAATAGGAAATTAGTAATGTGTATAGATGTAAACTTATCATAGAATCCTGTACACCCCTTGACAGGACATATCAGGAATTTGATCTCCCTTTCCAAGATTCAGGTTCAATCAAATTGTGAATGAAAATGCTCAGAATGCAGTGGGAAAAATGCATTCATGCAAATCATAATTGTGTGTATTTCTTATTACACATTTTTCACATTCCTTTAATGCCAAGTGAATGTACAAATTATGTGACCATTTTCAAACATGTGACCACAATTTTCATTCTCTAGTTGCGCATTAAAAATATCAATTTTCTAAAGCATAGCTATGTTATGTAGTCATAGAAACTAAATGATTTCAGTGTGGTAGACAAGTTGCTAGTTAAGTGGGCCTTCCACGGTGAGTCTGCCGACTTGATGGAGGTTACTATAGTAATGACGTAATAATAAGTAACTGGTCCAATTATTTGCTCTTTCTGTTCTATTACAAAAAAGATATTTTTTAAAGAAGTGCTGAACAAAATTTAGTCAGTCTGTATTTTTATTTGTAGTATCCAGCAGAAATTGCCGATCTACAGTATAAACCTGGATTTGCAATCAGAGGGCTTCATTATGATATTCAGAAGGTAAGTTTAAACCACATAAAATTATATGTGTGAGAAAATTGATAAATCTAGCACTCATCCTGCAATGTGTAAATTATGATCACATAATTTGGATGAATTAAATTGTAAACTAATACACTGGCATGTATGTAAAATATAACGTCATTAAAAATGTTGCTTTACAAGTGAGATATTACATATATTAAACTTTTCTTATTGTGATTCTACAAAGTTCATTGACCTCATTTGTTATTCTTTTACTCTTGTTAAAGCCAAGAACCCACTTATTTCTCTTCTGTGTGGATTCTGTTTGTAAGTGACCTATTACCATGTACTTTAACAAAATATGAGCTTGAAATGGAGACATATTGTTAAAACTTTCTGTATTTCTATTATGTATTTCTCAACACTGCTTTGTCTTTTTTTATTCTTTGGTTAAACTTCATGAGATGTCGTAAATGGTTGATTGCCTTAACTATCGACTACCATCATTTATATATTTCTATTGGTTCTTATGTTCTCACGCTCTATAGTCTAGCAAATTTATTTGTTTTATGACTGCACCAGTTAGATTATGTACTGAGTGAGAGATTAAGATTTTAAACTAAAGATAAAGCAGACATTGTTAGCATTCCTCCACTTATATTAATCTTTACCCTTAATTAGTCATGGTTTTATTATTGATCGCTTAAACTTTATCTTATGCAGATTCAAAATTTTCAGGATAGTGCATTGATAGAATCAGTTCAATGTGTTGTTCACTGTTATATCGATGTTTCTATGTGATTTATGCTTAATTAGTTGTTTATTTAAATCTATCCTTTCTTACCTAAAACCTTATACAATCAAAATCCTACCGGCTGCTCTATTGTTATATACTCACCTTTCATTATTTATTCTTTCTTCTCTTACTTTAATCTTATTCTTATATCTAGGATTGTTTCCTCTTCGGATACTGGTGAATTTATATTTTGCTGTGCCAGCCAGTATCCTATAGTAGAAAAGATCCTTACTCAGGGAGACAATACTAAATTCTTAGCTTTCTTACACAATATCTTATTTAAACTGCCATATAGATTCAGATTATTGCAGTCGTGACTTAAATCTATATTTAAATTCACTCTCTAAATCCTTCCCGCCAAAATAGGTTCTATTTTTATAAGTGGTAAGTTGGAATCGTAATCAGGCATGACTCAGGTTCCGGTAAATATGACATGTTTATTGGAATATCTAAAACACAATACAAAATTCATACACTCAATTATGCTCAATACTAAATAAAACTCGAACTAAGAGATTAACACATTCTAAACTAATTAAATCTTATAAAGCATGCTAAACACAGTAACTGCATATTGGGATAGATAGCAAATGATATGAAGTTAAGCTAAATACCTTTCAGTAGTATTACTCGCAAGAGAAAACTAACAAATTCTAATGTTACTGAGATACTAAATTCTACTATTCTTATCGCATCAAGTTAATCCTATCACATACAAAATTACAAAAGATTTCTTCCAAACAATTCTTCTTACGCTCAAAAGAGGTTAACTTTTTAAATAGAGACTGTCCACAGAGTTCTTTAGAATACAGTTCTTAATTTCACATTCATAAACAATCTTCTCTCTTCTAATGAACTTTCACGCAAAATGGAGTAATTGCACCTTACTGAGCTTTTTCCGCATCGTTCTGCACCACATGTATTTCTGGATACTTCTCATCTATTGGCTGTCCATACGCCAACATAGGGGTTATGCTATCTTCATTCCTTCTGCTGAAAACAGACTCAAATCTTTGCGTTTCAGGAACAACTCGATGAGACTTTTCAGTGATGGATTGATTCTGCTAGGGCTGGAAATTTTACCTTCAGCTTTGCATAGAATCCTACTTCATTTTAAGAACGCTTGCAGTCTGACATCTTATCACAGACTTCACCCCCTTTATGCGAAACTGCCTGCTACCTTCCGAACCACCAAAACAGGAAAACGTTACGACCAGAGAGAGTCTTCCGATATGGGCTCAACCCCTTATATTCTTCTATAGAGCGCCCTCTTTTCTCAGTCCCCTATTTGCAAACGGCCCTTATCTTTTCACTCCTTTGGGTTCATCCTTTACTTTTACGACACTGTTATACTTGGATTCACAGAATACATGGCAACGTAATTTTCCGAGTAAACTATAGCCGCTTTACACGTGTAGCTTTATGCCTTCCAGGAATTATTACTTAGCAACTTTTTTGATGACTCACAGTAAATTTTATATAGCTTAAGTGAGGCTTAAATTTAAATCAGATTATCTCTCTTTTTTTAGACATACTTAAAAATGAAATCTTAATATAATCACATCAGCTTAAATATAAGGCACTTGAAATAAAGAATAGAAATTTTACATAAAGTGAAGAAGTTTCACTTTTAATTACAGCTGATGTGCAGGTATTTCTCTTTGTCAGCAAGTTTTATATGTTAGATTCCAAATGAATGATTTCTTTCCAAGTTTCCTTCATTTAGGATCTAACATCACAAACCATTTAATTAAATCAAAAATTAATATTTACACAGTTGGATTCATATTTACATATATATATATATACAGTTGCATTACAAATCTGTTATTTTCAATTCCTACCTAATTCAAACTTAGTTCTGATTTTCTTCCTTTAAAGTTAATTCATAAACTAGAATATCCTGCCAGTCACATACACAAACTGATGATAAAGCATATCGTGAGTAAGCTTAATTCAATATCAATATGCATTATCTCACTGCACCCATAAACAGATACACTTGATTTACAACCTTGTTCGGAATTATCACATATATAACTACTAACAGTTCTTATTCAGCACTGCCTTTTACATGAATCTTTTGTTCACATAAGTGCTCCCTTTTGTCCTTCTTTCCTTCTGCTGGCTTCTTCTCGATTTCCTGCCAAATTTCTTCTTTGTCCGAGTCGCCAATTATTCTGTGCCCTTTAGGACCCTTGCGACTTATGATGCTCCTCTTTTGATTGCTGAAGACAGACCTCGCATGGTGGCAAACCCAGATAAGAGAAGGTGAAGACCCTAAGACAAAATCCTTCTGAATAATTCGGCTTATAAAGGCCCGGACTTCCATTGTATGCATGCACACGACCCATGAAACTTCCATATATGGTCACTATTGACATCTGACCATGATGATGTCATACTTCGAGGATATCTTTTTCTCCTCTTTTCATGTCACCTTTATCATCTCTAATTCCTTTTACATAACTCTTTCCTCCATTTTTGAGCTCTGTCAACACCTCTAGAATATCTTTCCACCTTCTTGATATCTGTTTTCTATATTCTTACCAAAGTCCTCCCATGACTTTTGTTTAGCTAGTTTTACACAGTGTTTAGCTTTCTTACATTTGTCTCTGTATTTTCTCTAAGAGTACAAGCTGACTTATTTGCCAGGAACTTTTGATATGCTTTCTTCTTTTCCTTCACTGCCTCTTTAACTTCCTGTATCCACCATGGGGATTCTGATTTTTCTATCCTTGTAAACAAAACCTCACCACATGCCTCTCTGGCTGAATCAATCAATGTTTTCTTCAGAATTTGCCACTGACTTTCCAAGGTTTGGTTCCAGTTCTCAAACTCTTTCATTTTTTTTCTTGAATAATGTTTGTGTATTTTAGTCTACAGTTTACATCTGAGAGCTGTGCAACTTTTATTCGCTTCAAAACTTTCTTACATGCTCTTGTTTTCAGTATGAAATTGAATTTTATCCTGCTCAAGACTAAATGGTGATCACTTCCAATTTCAAATCCTCTGTACACTCTAGTGTCCTGCACAAGGGAGAAAACATCACTATCAACAATAACATAGTCAATGAGACTTTTCTTATTCCTTGCCTTTTCTCTCCATGTAAATTTGGGCACATTTTTATGTTGGAACATTGTATTAGTAATAACTAGTCCATGTCCTGAGCTGAAATCCAAACAGGTATTTGCCATTATTATGAGCTTTGCTCTTTTCTCCAAATTTTCCCAAAATATTATTGTATGTCTGACAATCATTTCCTACTCTGCTATTTAGATCCCCAATAACGACCAACTTTTCCTTTTTCATTGTGTCAGTTGCTTTCTCTAAAGCCTCAAAAATTTCCTCCACTTCTACCTTAGTAGAACCAAAATCTGTTCTAAGGAAATCTTCTGTGGAACCATAGGCACAAATAAGTCTCATTGTCCAGTTCCCCATTCTCATATTTGCCCACATTACTCTACTTGAGACTGCCTGCCATTCAAGAAGATTAGCCTCGTCTATCGACATAATAGGGGTGACTGAAACAAAAAAGGCAAAAACTGGTGAGATCTTTCTGAGCAATAAATACAAAATGTTATATTCAGGCCTTTTTTGTTTCAGTCACCCCTATTATGTCGATCTGGGATGTACATGATAAATATTAGACATGGTAGAAAATGAAGAAAACAATTATATAATAAACCTATGCAATTTTTTAGTCTAGGTAGTACTAGGAAGTTGAGAAGAAATTTCAGCTGTCAAAGAAGCAGTTGGAGGCTTAGGGCTTCCACTATTAAACTGCTACTATTTAAGCAATGCAGGCCCAAAAGTTCATAATATATTTCTGACTAATCACACAAGAGCAAACCTTCTCCAGTACTTCCTGGGTGTTAATCTTCTGTTTGGAATAAATGATAATGGCCTAAGAGCTGAAATTGTTCCTGAATAATACAGATGCTTAACTTGAAAACTGCTGCATCATTCTGGCACTGATATTCTTTCCACTAATAACTGCAAAATCTGTTCTAAGGAAATCTTTAACCACTTCTTCCATTAACTTCTACAGTTAGGTACTATAATTACCAAAAATAATCATTCAACTGCTTAGGTATTTGATGAGACACCAAAGCAATTTCTTTAAAGAGAGACGGATAGAGATGCTCTTAAGAAGAGTATGGGTATTTATAAACACTTAATTTTTTGTGTAGTTTAACTGGGTTTTTTTTTTCATTATTTTCTTGCAAATATATAATAAAATATGATTTTTTACAATTATTTGTAAAATTAATGAATTTTTAGAATTCATTTTAGCTTTTTTTTTTCTGATTTTTTTTTTTAAATCATTAAGCTTATGCTGTTTGGAATATGCATTGACTCTTACCTTAAACTATAGAACTACTGAAAAAGAGTAAAGAACAAGAAATCTGAAGGAAATTTTCTAGAATACAAAATTATCTGTAAGTTACTTAAGGAAAAGAATTCCAGAAGACTACAAAACTTTCAGGATACAAAACCTAAGAGAAGCAGTGCAGGCAAAACCAGCCTGAAAAAAATAGAGAAAGTAAATTTTAAAGTCAATTCCATCTGCTTTACAGGATCAAAATAAAGAAAAACATGTTAATAGAAAAAGAATAAAAGAAATTGTGCAGAATTTTTATAACTATCTTTGTGCAACTAAGTGCCAAGTCTCAGAACCTATCATTCCAAAACCAAGCAACATATCAGATCTACTTAAAGAAGAAATAGAACACGCCCTCAAGAAAATGAGTAAAGGTAAAGCCTCAGGACTTGATCATGTTAAGACTGAAGAAATCCAACAAGGTGGACCAACTATATTCAAGGCCTTGGCTGCCAGATTCACGTGGTACTTCAAATAAAGAAGGATTCCAGAGGAATGGAAGACTCAAAAACCATACTTCTATTCAAAAAAGGGAACAAGGAAGACAATTATTGCCCAATCTGTCTACTCTCTCACATAAAATCGTGAACAGAATCCAAACCACACTCGAAGACAACTCCAGTAGAGAGCAGGCAGGATTCAGAAGAGGCTTCTCCACAATAGATCATATCCAGGTCATTTCGCAACTAACAGAAAAATGCAGAGAATACCGAATCCTCTGTTTCCTTTTTATTGATTTTAAAAAAGCATTTGATACCATAGAACACAATGCAGTCATCAGTGCCTTACTGGAAATAAATGTGGACCCTACTTACATCCATATGATAAAAGAAATTAACAAAAATCAGACAACACAAATAACGCTATTTGATCAACCTATAAATATAGATATAAAGAGAGGGGTCTGCCTATGTGATCTCCCAAATATATTTACCAGCACTTTAGAATACGTTCTGAAAAAAATGACCTAAATGGAGGAATAAGCATAGATGGTGAAAAACTACAAATCCTTATGTTTGCTGATGATCTAATACTGATATCCCACAACCCAAAAGACCTAGAAGAAATGGGTGAAAAAATTTACACAAACAGCAGTAAGATAGGCTTAGAAATGAATCTAGAAAAAACAAAATGGACTAAAAACATCTACACAAGTGACAGTCGCCTATGCATTAATAACAATAAAGGACAAACAATAAAAATGAATAATGATATATCTGAAGAACTAGCAAAAAGAAAGAAAGCTGCATGGTTATCATTTAACAAACACACTAAAAGAAACACTTACTTGATCCAAATATTAACATTTCTGTGAAGGCAAAACTATTTAATAGTGATATTCTTCCATCACTCGCATATGGATTAGAAACATGGAACACGACAAGGAAAGAAGAGACTCTCAGAATAACTTGGCGTGCAATAGAACATAGGATTTGTAATGTCAGCAAAATGGAACATGTTAGAAACACCGAACTAAGAAAGAGATCAGGCATGAAAGATGTGGTAAGTGAGTATACGAAAGCAAGATGAGATGGGCAGGTCACATAGCCAGACTCAGGGATAACAGATAGACATATAGATTACTCAACTGGCAACCAAGAATAAAGAGAAAACCCAGGAAGACCACCTACTAGATGGGAAGATCCACTAGTGAAATCTATGGATATAACATGGAAGAGAGAGGTTCAAGATCAAGATCGTTGGAGGCATCTTTGTGACCTGCACTCATGGAGAAATCTTGAGTGAAACACAGGTCCATCAAGGTAATACTTTGGATATAATATTTACCTGTTTTTAGTCTTGTTGACCAATCTTACTGTTTTGATTTACTTTGTCAGGTACTTCACTATACTTGAATAAGTCTGTGATTCAAGGTTTCAATTTAGCCTTTCATTTATATATAGGGTTTGTTAATGAAGATCGATTCTTTTCATCAGATACAGTTTGAAAGTGTTTACCGGTAAGTTAATTAACTTTTTATCTTTTTGGGTAAATGTTAGTTAGAATTGCTCCTAATTACAAATAATTTATACTACATGTATTCTAATTGTGTGTGTGGGGGGGGGGGGGTATGTGAGGAATAGTTTATAATGCCAAGAGGTATTGGTATCTAATCTGGTGATTTAGGAAACATTGGAGCATAATTAAACAAGTTTTTTGTTCAAAAAAATCAGCTAGCAGCTTATATTCCTTTATAGGCAGCAGGTGAGGCCTTTTATAGCTTTTGGAGACTGAGTGGGCAGTTCAGTCTCCACCAGTAGCCAATCAGAGATAGTTGGCCCAAGACTATCACTAATTATAAGTAGCAACTGATGAAGAGACTGGCTAATTGTTCTCTTTGTTTGTTTATATGATGTTTTACAGTTAGTGTGTCACTCAGGAAGGCATGAGGAAAGGAGAACAAATATTAGAACCATATCTTTCATTAAATTTAGATGCAATAAAAATCTGAAATTCAATGAGTTCCCTATTATTTACCCATTGTTATCAAAATCATTGTATCTGAGGTTATACTGAACTTTTGCTTAATTATTTTGTATTGAGCATTGTTTTTTCTTGTGATAAGGAAGAGTTGACTGTATTTAGTGTTTTCAATTTGGTTTCACAATATTAAATGAAAACACTTAAATCTCATTATAATGCTCATAAGATGAAAGGAATAGTCTGTTATAGAGAAACTTTGCTATAGCAAATTTCCTTTAGCATTGCTGTTACTTTTCAGTAGTTTTATAGTGAGAGCCACTATATTAAAACTTGACTCTTCTTGGGCTTATATAGTACTTATTTATTGCCGAAGTTTGTTTATTTTTATTTCTTTTTTTTTTTTTTTTTCCATTTACATGTACAAGTTACATTCAGTAGTCTTTCCTTGATGTAAAATGTGTGTCTTTACAGAGGACCTCACTCCATTAAGTGAAAAAGAAGTGGTTAATATTTATGAAGGTTCCTATATTCCCCAGTACTTATTTATTGCCGAAGTTTGTTTATTTTTCTTTCTTTTTTTTTTTTTACCATTTACATGTACAAGTTACATTCAGTAGTCTTTCCTTGATGTAAAATGTGTGTCTTTACAGAGGACTCACTCCATTAAGTGAAAAAGAAGTGGTTAATATTTATGAAGGTTCCTATATTCCCCAGGCATTGATTCGAGGCTCATCAGGTGAGGTATGTGAAAATGTTTGCACTAACTCTAATTCTGAGTTTGTAGTTCATTTTAAGCTGTTATTGTTAGATTTAGTACTATATCGTGTTCTTTACTATCCTTTTAGTGTTAACATCACATCTGTATGACATGAATTTCATTTTAAAAAATGTGTTCATCTGACTTCTTTGGCTATATTGAAGTTCTTGAACATTTTTTATAAGAATCACATAACCAATTCTGATATTTAAAAAAAAAAAAAAAAAAAAAAAAAACTTTTAACAGTTCTTCAATTCTCAACTAGTTTTGTTTTGTGTCATTCTGTATACTTTCAGCAGAGCATATTTTATATTGAATTTCATTTCTCTGTATCTGAAAAAAGTGAATACATATTTTTTTAAAAAAAAGGTTAGTTTTGCTGATTTAAATAATCGAAATTCTGCACATAGTCAATAAAGAATTTACCAGGGCTTCTGACCTAATGGTTTTCACTCTCTATTGTCAGACCTTCTAAGTAGATATCTATGTGGAATATCAGTTAACATACTGAAATGGGCTGGCCATTTGAGACACAGCTGACCATATTATATTCTGTATTAACAAAAACTACACATATATGATGTAATCAGATACTCTTTATTCAGGAAAACCAGGACAAATAGTGAAAGGCTACTGCAACCCTTGAACTCGACAGAATTGAAGGTAGCTCTATCAACATATGAAGCATGGAGTTCAAGGAATTACAGAAACATTCTACCAACAAAATTAATGTTGTCAAGATGAAGACAAAAACAGGAGCAATATCTCTAAATAATAACTTTGATTTATTCAGGTAATTGTGATGAGGGAGATGAAGGAATAGCTAGGTATTTTGCAGTGAATATAAAAATAAACTTCATGAAAGCAGACATTTCAAGTAGAATGTGATGTGGACAGATTTCAAAATACGAAATTGAATGAGACATATTCTGCCTGCGGTTTTCAAAGTTCTACTAGAGAAAAAGTAAAAATCTTTGAATTGTTTAAAGAGCTGACCTAAACAGTAGATTAGAAAATAATTCACAAACATACAGAAATCTGAGATATGATGAAAAATGCACAATAATTGTAAGTTTCTGTTCATTATGTAAAATATCATCAAATTCCTGATATTTCTTCAAGGAATGTACAGAATAGTATTGCATGATTAAATTCCCATTATTAACTTCCCATTGACAACTTTCTTCCAAATTGATCTGTTTGAGGGGGAGGAGTCTGAAAGTAATGTCTTCATTGTGATAGTTCCACATCCAAACGAGATGTCACTTAAAAAAAAAGATAAGGTTCTTACTTTATTTTCATACACTGTTTCTCTTCTCAACATAGTCTTCCTCCATTACCAAGTTTGTCAAAGACATAGTAAACCTCGTAGGTTTAATTTTCTTGCCTTTGCTTTGACCTGTTTGTTATTTCAAAATAGATACCTGTGAGATGTGTCTTCAGTTTATGAAGTAACCAGAAGTTTTATGGAGCAAAGTCTGGGATGTCTGGAGGATGTTCCACAACTTCAGTGAATGCACTGTTCTTGGCCTTGCACTCATCCTGTTTCTCTAAACAAGAAACAGGATGAGTGCAAGGTTAATTCATTGTTGTTCCTTTCATTACACAGTCTTGTGAATGATACCTTTCTTATCTTGAAAGATGGTCAGTATGCACTTTCTGACAAAAGATTGTTTCATAATTTTTGAAAAGCCTGAAATGAATTATGGAGACAGTATGCTATACACTATACCTTTTGGCAACTCCTATAGGTAAAGATGACCTCGCCAATCCTTCTGCCTGGTATCTCCACTTCTGGGCCTGGCTCCCACTGAAGAGACCTCAATAAAGGTCGAAACTAGTCTGGGTAGTTGCCCTTCCCTTAATGCATAACGTTATACATATCCACAAGGAGATGTGTTTTGCATTATGGGAGATACTGAGATAGGAGTGATGTTAGCTTGTTCCACCTTTGCTACGAGTTGCCCAGCGTTGTACTGCCTTACCCCAGTCCTGAAGATATTTTCAGGTGCAAACTTTGTTTGCTCACAATTGGATAAAGGATTAAACTAAATTTATTATATGCTATACATTAACTTTTCATGGATCATAATGATTGGGTCCAGCTTTTGTTCCTAGTCACAATTTTTTTTTCTTTCCTTTTTTTTCTGAAGAAATGCATTATCTTTGGTAACATTGAAGCAATCAGCAATAAACTTCCTAATTTCATTTGCTTTTCATTTCACTTAACTAGTCAACTGATATATCACCCAAAGCGTGCAATTTTGTTATTGCCCATTTCTGTAATTAATTGATTAACTCATGCTAATCTGGTGTTCAGTTTCAGTGCTAGTGATCTTTATATATATATACTATGGAGCACCCTAGTATATATATATAAAATTACTAGTAGCAATTATATATTATATATATAATTAATAAAAATAGAAAGAAAAAAAAATCCTTAACTACTGATGATATTGAATGTACTGTAAGTTTATAGAAGCCATATAAAAAAAAATTTAAAAAACCTGGGTTCCCTTGAATGAATAAACAAACTAATGGGGAAAAAAGTATCAGTTAGATATAAAAAATAATTAACCACTTCCAAAAATGTGTTTCACTTTTCTTTGAATGAAAAGTGGCCTTTAGATTGGCACTTAATTGTCAAAGCTGGATTTCTGAGAGCAGTCTTCCATATCACTTTAAGAAGTGGTGAACTGAATAACACTAAAGTCATTCTACAATTCTTATCACACTGTAGTAGCAGATATTTTCCCCTCCCTCATACATTACACAAATTTTATAATGAACTGCTTAACAAAGACTTCTTGGTTGCCATTGTCCTGCTATGTATAGCTGCCATACAGACAACATATAGTTTAAGGAAATATACGTGTTTCACTTAAGTCTAAATAACTCTGTATATCTCACACACTTATAAATCAAAATACAATAAATTAACTCAGTATTATTAGCAAAAATTTCAGTCATATTTTATTAAGAGATGGTGTAACAAGAAAGTATTTATATAAATGAGTGTATAAAAAAGAGTGAAAGGATTAGTTCAGAAGAGGTTTTCGAAGAGTGTGGTGAATCCATTTAAAGGAACGTCAAATAACTATCTCATCTCATCTTCTCATCTTCCTTATACCCTCTTTTACCTTGCGGTGTTAGGGAAAATAGAGATAATGGAATTCCCCTTCAAATAATTTTTATGGTGCTCAACACAAATGGGAAGACATGGATTCAATTATTAGAAGAAACTCCATGAATTTATTTTTATGCAGTTTCATCAGTTTACTTTTGCAATATAATATATTGCTTGTTGCAGTAAATTTTGTGAACTCTGTGTATATGTATTTAGTAGTAATTTCAATTTTTTACATGTTGTTTTAATATAAAATAAATTTATTAAGGTAAATTTTAACAAAATTAACATGTTATGTTATTTTTTTTTAATTATCTTTATTAGGATGCCAGAATGAAACAGTTGAATGATCTGTTTTCCGTTCCTGAAATATGTTTGCTGTCAAATGTGACAGAGTATTTCGAAAGACATAATATAGCTTATCATCCAGAAATCCTTTTTCATGATATTCAAGTGAGGAAGTTTCTTATTTCTGTCTGTCTCTCAGATATTTCAAGTAATTTCAAATAGTTTAAAAAAGTATGTTAACTTTATAATTTAAAGAATATATATTAAATATAAATGTTTTCAATATTTATTATGCTGTATGTTTCACTAGTAATTAATGACTTATTACATGTGGATCATTTCCTGTATGCTTACGCAACAGTGTGCTTAGAATCTTTAGATTCGAGATTTGATGCATTTTCATGATTCAGGTAACTTTTTTTTTTTTTTGATAATCCTGTCTTTGTAAGGTTAAACTTTATACTTTGTTAGCACTATAGGCTCGTAGTTGATCTGACTTGAGCCTGCTGTGGTAATTGTTATGGGACTAAAGTTAGATAAGCCAGAATCCCTTCCAAACTATCATGTTTGGAAGGGATTCACTGTTTAAAAAGAAGGGTGATAAAAATTCATATGCCACCTTAAAAACATTCAGACATTTGTACAATTGGATTGAAATCTATAGCCAGTTGGATATAAGTTAGAATCCACTCAACCAACCAACCAGGAGAAACATAGACTACTTGTACATCAGAATCTTTAAATTTAGTTTGCTGTACAAGTAGTACAAAATTCATCCTGACTTGCAAAGTATATACTGAACCATTCCATTTAAGTTGCATACCACCTGAGATTAGTTCTGCTCACACTTTTCTGAATGCTAACAGTGTCAAGTTATTTTCTAATATCCTCATTTGTAACATGACACTACCATTGATGTCCTTAAATCTTTATCAAAACATCAAGTGTTTTATTCTTACCCAGATCTCGTATCCATGTGTTAAAATTGGTTTGAACACTGTGTACGGCTAGTTTAACTCTTCCTTTTTCTTTGTGTCAGTTACCTTCTCTAAGGCCTTTGAAGAATTGCTCCACTTCTTCCTTAGTAGAATCTTCTCTGGAACTGTAGGCACAAAGACGTCTCATTGTCCAGTTACCCCATTCTGTATTTGCCTGTGTCACTCTACTTAATATTGTGTACCATTCAAGATTATCCTCATGTTTAGTGTTGAATACTATAACTACCCCTTCTTTTTCCTGATCATTACTGTCCAAATATAACATCCTGTTTGTTGCTTGGATAAATCTCACTGTTTTTGTGTTGTTTCAGTATCAACTGTTATGTTGATCTGATACTCATCCAATTCTTCTGCTAGTTCCATTTCTGTTACATTGGGGGCTTTGACTCCATAGAGAAAAATTTTGTTCCCTAATTATGCATACAGTCAATCATAAGAATATGAGCTTATTCCAGGCCTTATGCCATATTTAATAAGTTGGCTTAGAGATATTAGGAGCAGCCACTTAATATGCTAATATAAGAAAGAAATTGTTTGGATTTTTCTGTTCTGTTCCTAAGAAGAAAAACAATCTTTATCATCAGTTACTACTGTATTGCTTTCACTTTGAAACATAAAATATTTCAAAAAATTGTAAAAAACCAGCAACTGCACTTCCTGGAATTGTATCTACAATCCCTGGCAAAAAGTATCCAATCAACGATTGTAATACTAACATCATATGTATATTAGGATTTATTTTTCCTCAATATATACATTTTGTTCAAATTGAACAGTTATGAATATAAATATGGTTAAAAAAGAAATAAAATTTATTAAAAAATTATTTTATTGTTACTTTTAACCAGAAATTAGGTGAATGGAAAATCAAACACTGAATCAAAACGTATGTGATCATTCTTTGATCAGGAAATATTATCCAATCACTAAACTCAGTATTTTGTTATTCTTCCTTTAGTCTGAATGACGGCTTTCATCTTTCGTTGCATGGACTCAAGCTTTTGACAGTCAGTTAGCAAAATTTTGCTCCAGCTTTCCATGATTGCTTGACATAATTTGATGACATTATGGGCGTTTTGGTGTCAATTTTTTGCTTTCAAACATTACAAACATTTTCGATCTAATTAAGGTCAGAGCTGTTCGACGGCCAAGTCATAGGTTTGATTGAAGTATTTTCATTGTTTTGCAGATAGTTCTTAATTCGTCTGCTGCAGTGACAAGATACATTATCATCTTGAAAAATGAAGTCATTGGAATCCTGGAACCATTTTCCGATACAAGGAACCAAAAAAATGCTCTGAAATTTCTTCATAGACTTTGGAATTGACTGTACATAGCATGATACACAGTTTTCCATCATCTTGTGATATCATTCAACCCCAAACTGTAAATAAAGTTGAAAATTTAACATGGTATTAATGCAATCATCAAGGAACGTTCACCAACTCTTCTCCATACAAAGGTATCATTATTATCACCATTTTAACCACACTACCGACCAGGACGTATATATACATCCACATTACCATGGATGCGAAGTGCATATTAAAATTGTAATACCATTGATATTACATTGAAATTTACGATGGATACGAATTTGATCTTTAATGGCCAGTAAGGTGGTTAAAGGCAAATTAGAGATTCGTCACTAAAAATTACTTTTTTTCCAGTCATCAGATAGCCAATTTACTTGATTTTTACACCATTGGAAATGCGCTTTTTTATGTTGCTTTGTCAAAAAAAGGTTTCGTTTTTCCTTGCAAAAGTGAAATCATTGACCATTCAGCCAATTTCATACTTTGTGGTCACTTACATTCACTCTTTAGTTTAACCATGCAACACCAAGTTGTCTGGATTTGAATAATGCATGGTTTTCGCAACTTCAGCCAGTTTTCTGTCCTGTCTGTATGAGGTTGCACAGACATCCACTTCGAGCATGTTTTTTACACTATTAGTCGAATGATACTGTTCCAAATGTCGTATACAGTACTTTGAGCACATTTTAGTAATCTAGCTACTTGTCCTTGAGACATTCCATCTTTCAGATGTTCAATCATTGTTTTTTTAATTGCTAGAAAGTGTTCTTTCATAGAAGCCATCCCTTAGCACTAATAGGAAGAATTCAGATTTCTCAACAACGATTCTGCTCCTTATAAACGTTTTTTCTATGCTTTACGCATGCACAAACAATTGTTTTTTATTTGCAAATTGGGGAATAATAAGCATTTGTTTCCTCAGCGATTGCTTATTTTTTTCCAACTCTGTCAACTTGATCAGATACTTTTTTCTAACATTGATAATTTATTTTCTTTGAATCATACATAAATTTTTCTTTTCTTTTTATACTTTAAAGTGAGCTATTTCATTTATTGCATGCTAAAACGTTAGTATATTAAAATTTCCAAAAAATATATGGGGTATATTGCATTTGTTGCAGTGATTGGATACTTTTTTTTGTCAGGGGCTGTAGACTTATAAATGAGTTCCAACATGGGATCAATTAATAAAAAAAAAAATATATATATTAAAATATTAGTATATTAATATAATATAAAAGCAAAATACTGATTTACACTAAAACAGTTGACATTATTTTATTAGAATATTTTAATTAAATGTTTCTCACTTTTGAGACATTATCAAAAGAATGATATTAAAGTTTCCGTTTTAATATAATTTCCTGGCCTTTATAATGAATTTGCACAGTACAGTCATGTCAAGAGGATGCATACTAACTTTTGTGTCCAATATTTTAGTGATAAGCATCCATTTATTCCACTTTTCAAAAGATGATCCTAGGAGGATTTGTTCATGCAAACAAGGTAACAGCTTATCCTTCATTCTCTAACATCCTTTTTTTTTATTATTCCATACATATTTATACACATATTCATAATAATTATCAGCTACTCAAGTTTATCAAATTAGATAGGTTAATTAAAATATATATACCAATTATCTCTAGCCATATTTACTACCTAAGTCTTTCTTAAAGTTAAATAAATTCACTACTTAACTTGAAATGAACTTGAAAAAAAAAAAACGAACTTATTCTCATTTTTCTTTTTCACTATTTTTTTTTTTTTTTACTCTCTGTCAGAGCTTGCTTCAGCCAAGTGCTATTCTTATATATTTTTCTTGAACTAACTTATAAATTTCAATTAATTTTGTCCATCCCATGTTAAATAAACTCATTAAATTACAAAAAAAAAAAAAAAAAAACGGACCATCATAACTAACAGTCTGTCTACACGTTAATCAGTCCTCTATTAAAACCCTGGTTATTAAAGTTGGGAGCCATAATCTGATATTGGTATGACTAAAAATTTATATAATATCTTAACTTTTTTTCTACAAGTGATGGTCCTTTTAAGTCTGCAATCTTCTGAGCTGTGCTAGTTGTCTTACCAATATGAACTTGAATTCCTTATCAAGTAAAATGCCCAACTCCTTCTCTTCACAACTTTCTAAAGTCTGTCCAGTCAACTTACATCCATCTAATATTATCATCTTCTTACTGAGTCACATATGTATATACAGTAATATGCCATTTATCAGATTTATCAGACCCTTCAATTATCAGAACTTGTTGTTCTGATAATTGAATGGGTTCGATAGTTAATGGTCTCTTTCTAGGTACATTTTGACTGTTAATAACACTCCAGTAGGAAGGGTGGTGGTGTTATACTAGCTGATGAAATTCATCTCCCACCTAAAGACAACTGCAAATATTCATGCCTACAGTAGGATTCTGCCCTGTAGCTTGTTGGTTGGAGAGCAGGTACACTAAAACTCTTGGCCAACCATGTTTACTGAATAAACTTATATGAACAATCGCACTATCACCCTGTTCAGCAAGTTCAGTATAAAGCCAAAAATGTTCGTGCAGTGCCCAGTTATCTGTGTCACTTTAATTATCCAGTGGCTGCAACCACTATAAAATAGATGCATCCCATCTCTGTGTGTGATCATATATATATATTCAGTGTACATCTGATAAAACAGCCAAATGGTTAAAGATAATTTTCATCCCACTTTTAAACCACACATCAAGCATCAAACTAGCAATTATCATCCATTCTCTTAAGAATAAACTCTGTCTACTAAGACATCCAGGAATGTATAAAATGCCTTGTATCTGCTATTGCTGCCCATGCTACTGATGTGCTATAGGTTTCACAAACTCTCATGTGTTGAATTAAAATAAATTTAATGAAAATAAATTATTAAATAAATAAAAACTTGCTCTACAATTGACAAGATCTGTTAATATCTACTTTATAAAACATGAGAAATATACATGCTACCATCATTTATAGCAAGTCAGAGTTCGCAGATCATGATTTACATAGCCCTTTGTGTAGAACTAATTGATAAAATGGTATGTTGGAAGTTTTTTCACTTGGTTATACTATAAATTAAAGATACCAAGAAATTATATACTTGGTCATCATCGTCAAATTCCTGACATATACCCTCAAGAAGTGTACAAGATATGATAGTACTGCATGAAAAATTTACATCATTACTAACTTCCTATCTACAATTTTCCTCCAAATCAGTCTGTTACCTGTCAAGGCTCCAGCATTGTCAGATCTTATATTTCTATCTTCTAAGGCACTTTTTACTGTATCAATCCACCTATATCTTGGTCTTCCTGCTGGGTCTTTTTCCTGCCAAGTGGACAGAGAACACTTGTTTTGCTAATCTTTCCTCTCCCATTAAGTGACCATACCACCTAAGATTAGCTCTGCTAATGCCTTCCCGGATGCTGACAATGTCCAATTCTTTCCTGATCCTCGCTTTTAATATGATATTGCCATTGATGCCATTTGTTCATGCCCCTAATCTTTCTCAGGACTCTCATATCTGCTGCCTCTAGTCTTTGGTCAAGTGTTTTACTTCTCGCCCAGCACTCAGATCCATAGGCTGAAATTAGTTTGAACACTGTATTGTACAGCTAATTTAATTTTTTGACTAATTTCTTATTCCATTTTAATTTATTCAATTGACCAGCTTTGTTGGGTTTTTTTGTCTATTTCCTTATATATACACACTTGGTTTAGTCCTTTATCCAAGTGTAAGCAAACAAATTTTGCACCTGAAGTATTTTCAGGACTGCAGAATCTCATATAAGGAAGCTAAGATGCCACATCGCTTGCCTTAATATCCCATAATGCAAAGCACATCTCTTTGTGGACATGTATAATGCATTATGGGAAGAATCACTACCCAGACCAGTTTCGACCTTTATTGAGATCTCTTCAGTGGGAGCCAGACCCATAGATACTAAGGTTGAAGTAATGCAGAAATCATATTTTCATATACAACTTGCCTAAAGGTGTCACACTTTATTATTAAGTTACTCTAGATTAGAGAAAGTTGTTTTTTCACTTGGTTTTAATTCAACCATAGTATCACTTCTGGGTCTGGCTCCCACTGAAGAGACCTCAGTAAAGGTTGAAACCTAATGCTATCCATAATGCATAGCATTATACATGTCAGCAAGGAGATGTAGTTTGCTTTATGGGATACTAAGGCAAGTGATGTGAGGTCTTAACTTCCTTATACGAGTTGTTCCAGTCCTGAAAATGCTTCCGGCGCAAACTGTTTGCTTATACTTGGATAAAGGATTAAACCAAGTATATAATTTCTTGGTATCTTTCATTTATAAAATGGCCCTATTAATTTATTAAAAATTTGAATGATAGTGACTTTAAGACCAACTTCAACCTATTAGTGGTAAACAAATTTCAATCCAGTTCTATAGGATGCTATGATTAGGAAATCAGTTCTTTAGCATTTACAGTTTTAATTGTTTCTACAGTTACTTGATTATTAATAACTTTTGTACTAAGATTTATGTATTTTGAAAACACAAATGAATTTGAAATCCATTGAAATTTCATCATCTTAATAAATTACCACATTTGTAAGTTAATATAGTTAAATAATTAAAACGAATATCACCAATACGTAACCTTTCTACATGTGATTAAACTATATTATTATTATTATTATTGTTCCGGGCAACTCCAAGGAGCCGACAGACTCATCAAGGGAGGCCCTAACATCATGTCAAGAACAACTATTCGACATTCACACAGTACCTGTCATACCTTGCCTTGAACTCATTCACGGTCATAGCACACACAACAGACTCTGGAAGCTTATTCCACTCATTCACTACTCTCCAAGTAAAAAACCTAGCTCTAACACCCTTGTCAACCACGCTGTTGCCCAGCTTCCATTCATGGCCCCCTAGTCCTCCCACCACCAGTCATATTTTCAAAAATATCTTCTGGATCAATCTTATAGAAACCCTTCAGTAATTTGAATGTCTCAATCATATCACTCCCTCCTTTGCCTATCGACCAATTTCTGCAACCCACAAATCTTCAACCTATTCTCATAAGGTTCATTCCACAGACCTGCTATCATCTTGGTCACTCGTCTCTGGATCCTTTCTACTTCCTCCCCATCACGAAGAAACCCTGGGGCCCATAACTGGACACAGTAGTCCAGATGGGGTCTTATCAAGGCTCGATACAGAGGAACAACAACTTGTTTGTCTCTGCATGTTAAAGTATTTTTCAGAAGCCAAGTGATTTGGTGAACTGTTTTAGTCACTTTTCACACAATATCAAATTATCATTTGCAAGAGGGTGGATCTTTGGAAACAAAGTGGCATATTGTTTTTAAAAAATTTATATACTGTTTACAAAAGATTGCTAATTGTTTATTCATCAGTATGTTTTCACTTCATTACATTTTTAATCACAGTTTGCAGTGCACTGTGAAGCATTGATTACACTGTCCAACACAATTTTTGCTGACTTTTATATGAGACTTGTTTTTTTTACTAATTTGGGTGCGTTGATTTCAAATATCAAACCCATTTTTTTCTATGACGTCAGGTTTTTCCTCTATGGCATTTTCTTTTTGCTAATTTGTAAGTTTTTGATATTTTTAAGGAGGCAGTACTATTTAGAGGATCAAAAAAATCGATTTTTTAATATTTTCTGAAAGTATATACTTTTAAAAATCTGTTCCTTACTTTTTATCAAGAAATTCGAAAAATTCCCAAAGATATAGCCTATTATTCAAAGCGGTGCGCAGATCAGAATCGGAGCGCTCACCGCTCTCACTTTTTAGTAAACGAATAAATGCGTAAGAACCCACAATGGCACGTACTTGCGTTTTGAATGCGAGAGAGGCCGATAATTAGATACATAACTACTTAACAATATTCATTAAAAATTACAAGAATATTTATAAAAAAATAACAATTTTACTTACACATGAGTTTCAGGTAATAAATTTTTGTTTGTAGCAATTTCTGCTGTGTGTTCTGTTTTGGCAATCCCTTTGAATACTCCAACAGTAGTCGGCCATCATGTGAGAATTCCATCTTCCTTGGTACCAATCTTCCATAGTTTTTAAGTCTTGATGAAATCTTTCACCTTGTTCATCACTTACAGCACCTAAATTCTCGGGAACTCTCTCAAGATGACTGTATAGGAAATAAAGCTTTATGCTCATGTTGCAACCTAGGCACTGGAAATTTTCAAGCATTGTTTCCACTAGATCTTTGTAATTGCACACTTTTTTATTTCCAAGAAAATTATTTCGCAACCATTGTAAATTAAGTCCAGGCCTCTTTCTCAATTTCGTTCATAGAGTTCATGAAATTTGGGTCTCTCATTAAAGTTCTAATTTGCGGTCCATCAAATACACTGGCTTTAATTTTTTCATAACTAAGTTGTGGAAATTTTTCACATATGTATTGGAAACAGTCACCTTGTAAATCTAAAGCTTTAACATACTGCTTCATAAGACCTAGTTTGATGTGTAGAGGTGGAAAAAGGATTTTTTCTCTGTCGATTAAAGGTTGATTTATAACATTCTGTTCTCCAACATTTAAGGATATTCCAAGAGGTCAATGTTTCTGACTTCAGTGTTGGTTTCTAGCTCGACTATCCCATAAGCATAGAAAACACGGAAGCTTTGTATATCCTGTTTGAAAGCCAAGTAAAGAGTTCACCATTTTAAGATCCACACAGATGATCCAGCTATGGTCTGTATATTTTAATAACTTCAGAACCTTTTTATTGTCCTCATATGGTTCCTTTAAGTGGACTGAATAGCCAATAGGAATTGAGCCATATGCATTCCCATTGTGTAGTAAGACACACTTGAGACTTCTGCTTGAACTGTCAATAAATAAATGCCACTCATTTGGATGATAATTTGAATTTGATAATAACTTAATTTGAATTTGATAATAACTGAAATGAGTGTTGTACAACACTCATTTCAGTTAGTAAACCTGACACATTGTTACAGTAAACAAACCCATACTCGTGTTTAAAATACAAGATTACTTTCCCTGCTACGATAAAAAGTTATCTTCGTATCTTGCTCCAGTAAGTTTTTTTCATTTAATCTTGAAGCTAACAATTCTGATGATTCCTTTGATAGGCCCAAATCTCTTACTAAGTCATTCAATTCCTCTTGAGTAAAACGTTGCAGTCCAGAACTAGAAATTAAATTTTCATTGTCTAAATCAACATCCGGGTCTTGCTCCTCAAGAACATCTGGCATATCCCAATCATGCTCATTCTCAAGTAAAGGAAGTCCTTTATAAATTGGCACAGCTATTTCATTGGAATGAGCAACTGGCCGAATTGCTGAGTCGAGATTTGGATACACAATTTTTTCTTATTCTTCTTATTATAACCAGAAATCTGAACTAAACAAAAATAGCAATCATCTACGTGATTTTTCGGTTCACGCCAAATCATTGGAATGCCAAAAGCTAATTTTTGGCATTTTCCCTTGCTCCACTGTCATAAATTTTCTACACATGACTTACACACTTTATTTGGAGCCCATGACTTGTCCTGATCTGCAATTTTTACATCAAAGTATGCAAAGTACACTTTCTTAACGAAATCAGTGATATTTATCCTTTGACTGGGAACAGTAAAGCTGTCACAAATGTAGCAGAAGTAGACATGATGTATTTTCTTCACTAACATGCAATTAACAAGACAAAAAAAACAGAGACTTTATTGAAATGTTATAAGCACTCATCATACTTTAACGATCGATTAACAATTGACTGATTTCGATCATTCTTTGTTCGCTATGACGCATATAGCATTCATTTGTTTTAGGCAGTTGTCATCGCCTACTTTTCATCACCTAAATGTATTAGGTCAGTTATGCCTTTCTTGCATTCAAAGCACCAGTATGTGCCATTGCAGGTTCTTACGCATTTATTCGTTTACTAACAAGAGAGAGTGATGAGCGCTCCGATTCTGATCTGCGCACTACTTTGAATAATAGGCTATATCTTCGGGAATTTTTCGAATTTCTTGATTAAAAAGTTAGGAACAGATTTTTAAAAGTATATACTTTCAGAAAATAATATTAAAAAATCGATTTTTTTGATCCTCTAAATAGTACTGCCTCCTTAAAACTATCAAAAACTTACAAATTAGCAAAAAGAAAATGCCATAGAGGAAAAACCTGATATGATAGAGAAAAATGGGTTTGATATTTGAAATCAGCGCACTGAAATTGGTAAAAAACAAGTGTCAGATCATAATCAGCAGATAAAAAAATTTTTTTTGTCGGCCAGTGTTATTGATTGAATGAGAACTCAGATAAAAGTAAGCTTACAGCCAATGGATAAGATCCAGAAAAGTAAAATGTTGAGCCTTGACACAAAGCTTTGAGTACCAAATACATGCATATTCACAATTGCTTTCTGTGTGAGACGTGGATAATGGTCAAGGGCTCAATAAGGTGAATATTGGTGTGAATAAGGTGAAAAAAAAAAAAAAGTTATCAAATGAAAAACTCTGCAGAAAAATAAATTGAAAAGAGAATCTAATATAGAAAATAATTAATTCCTCTAACCTTTGATATTCAGTAGAACGGATACTGTAATCAAAAAGGAATTGACCCCAAAGAGTAGTGACTAAATGATGTGAAGGAGTAGTATATAGAGAGAGAGCATTTGCAAGTGTTGAGCCACCTGGCAGTGGACAAAAGGAATGCCAGAAAGTAGTGGGAACTGCATTTGACATCAATTATTAATGATGAAGATGACATACATAAGGAGCTAAACATATTTTTCTTGAATTCTGTTGTTAGCATGGATGTTTGTGAATGTCTGGGTGAGAGATGATCTTCATTTCTTGTGAGACTACCATTCTGCTAATTGGAGCTCTAAAGTAGTTTAACACATTCAGGTCAGGATGATTGTAGCTTATCATTGCAAACCCAACCATCTGTTGCAAGCAAATTTACTGGTAATTTTGTTCCTGCATGTCGTCGGACTTTTCATAACGGTTTCATCGATTGCAACTAATCCCGCATTGAGGAGAGGGGGATAGGTGAAAAGGAATGTTCTTTTCAGAATATATTAAAAAACAATAATTAAAGAGAATTATTAGTTACTATACTTGATTTACTAAAAGATGTAAAGAATAGCAAATATAAGGAAGAGAAAGAATACATATGAATAAAAAACACTTTCAGTACTTCTGTACACTTTCTTCAGTATTTTATGAATAATTTACATCTGTGATATATGTGTACTTGTGTTTTAAGTATATGGGGGGAGGAGTGAAGAATATGTGATCCTATAAACTCTAGACTTTCATATTTGCATTTATGATGGGCATAATTTAAAAAAAAAAATTTATGAATAGATGGAATGGGGATTTGTTTGTGAAATATAAACATTAGCAGCCATTATACTGCAGACACAAGAAAAACACAGTTTTATTGTATCACTGAATAAAGTTCAGAGACGTTTGCAGTCTGTGTAATATATTTGTCAACAAATAGTGCATTTGGATAAAAACAGCACTGCCTAATGAAACATGTCTCTTCCTCCCACAGAAATTGTGCTGCATAGACCCAAGAAAAATAATTTATTATACTGCCGAACACGGCATCTAACTAAAAAACAATTGTCCTAAAATTTGTCCAAATTTTCAATTACATGAAATAAGTGTTTTTTGATTGCATTTGAAATTTTCGATGTCCTTAAGACCGATCACAAATGCAAACATCAAATAAAATTTTACCAAAAGAGCTGTAACAAACATGCTGCATAAACTTTGTCAGTGAGGCTGCCTGCTATCCCGACATGTGGGCATCAATAAACTTCTACCAAAAGGGTTGCAACTAACATGCTGTGAAAACTTTGTGTCAGGTACAATAAACGTGTGAGGCAGTTCCTGACGTGAATGTGTTTAAAAAAAAATGGCAGATTTGTCTTTACAGCTCAGCTTCCAGATTATATTACCTTAGCCCACCCATAATAATGTAGAATTAAATTTCTTGTGGGGATGGGATTTTCACAAAAAAAAAAAAAAAAAGCTTTATTTCGTTTTCTCATGACAACAGTCTGATATTCTTTTCAATATACTTACAGCATGCCGTGAAAAGTATTCATCCAGTAATTCATAACATGTTAGATGTCACAAACATAGGTAAGTTTTAGTTTCAATTTTTTATTAATTACTACTAAAATTTCTTATGAGTTTGGCATGAAATTCTGACTGAACAGAAAATAGGGGCTTTAAAAAAGTAACTGAGATAAAATATAGAACATTCAGTGCAATTAATGTGTATTTGTATAAAGTATTACTGGCTTTTTTGGCTGAGTGGATATCTTGCTAACAGGCTGTGAGTTCAAATTGTACGATGATCATAGATACCTTTTTGAACATCTGTAGATAGCATATGAATTTCATTGCTCTTGTCTGACCATCACCCTTTTTCAAGCCACTAAAAAAAAAAAAAAAAGGACTTGAAAAAGTTCTAGATCTGGATAATTGGGATTTCTGGAACTACATTTTATGTAGCTCCTAAAATTTATGTAAATCTATATAAGGACTAGGTCTTGTGTAAATGGAGGCAGCCCCAACCTATAGCCTTTAAGGAGTTTGGCTACACTATCCTAGCCCTTTATTATATAGACTTCATGTCATGCTTTTTTAGATCTGGATAAACTAATCCTTAATAGCTCACTCATACTAGTGTGTTATAGGTTTAAGCCTTTTGTTGGTGGGATTCAAAATTAAAATATATAATAAAATGGAAGAAGCAATAAGAATATAAGAAAACAGAAATTTCACTATTAGCTATTTTTGAAAAATTCTTTGAATTTTTGCTATCTTAGATCCTCTCTTAACATGAGGGGTCTAAGAAAGGAAGGTGATTCTTACTTTCAACTTCTAAGTTAAATTGAATTCAATGACTTATATAGTTAATATTTTGAAGAAGTTTTTTATAATTTGGAGGGGGAGAGAGAAGAATCTCAAATGGTGAAAACATCTCATTCAAATATAGTGTAGGTAAAATCAGACCACTTATTTCTTTCGGTTCTTTGCAGACTTTATTGGTAAACCCTATCTTAGAAGCAAATTAAAATAGTCGATTATGCCTAAAGAAAATCTACAAATGTCTCTCAAAATCTGAGAGTAATGTAGTATCTTCATTCCTCTTATCAAATTCTGCAGTCACTCTACTAAAAAAAAAAAAAAAAAAAAAAAAAAAAAAGATGATATGCTGATTTGTGTTTATAATCTAGATTTTTTTTATGAGTGGAAGTGTTGCCATTAAAGGTAGATAAGTTAATGAAAGTTGTTTAGCTGACCTATAGTTAGAACTATTTTTATTATAATAATATACATATGCCACAGTTAGATACTAATTTAATAATAAGATTAACAAATATTTTGTTTTACATCTCATTAAACATTGTCATTGCATGTTAAAGAACAGTAATAGAAATTTAAATTTGAACAGTGAAACATATGCATTTCAACAGAGCCCTTTTTAGACATGTGGTCACACAATAGTGGCCACATGTCTAGAAGAAATACTATTGGAAGATAATTGTGTGTGTGTGTGTGTGCATGCGCCTTACTGTATTGGCCTAACATTAAATTGTATTGATTGTCTTTCTATTCTGAAAGTTTGGGAAATTTGTTTCTCTCTGTGTGTGTTGTAGCAACGGCATGACTGTTAACTCTTACTGCATGCAAATGGAAAACGACTAGATAGCAATGGAAATGATAGCCTGCTTATGTGAGATTCTTTACAAATAAAACATAAGATTGAATTATTGGAGAACTCCTGGCAGATGGTATGATAAAGAAGTGGTGTGGGAGATGAAAGCAGAGTATTAAAGAGTGAAAGCATGAGAATAAGGATCAAATTCTGTATGGTGATTCATTGATTGATAAGAGGAGTGTGATATAATCATGTTTCCTGCAGCTAAGATTAAGGAAGTTAGTGATGCCATAATGATGAGAGAAAGAGAGTGAAGATAAATGAGATGCTTATGTTGGCCAGCACAAATGATCAAGTAGATGACAAGTGTAGTATACGAGAAGATGTGAAAGAGTTGCTGATGCAAGCAAAAAAGAAGAGCGAGTAAGTGAAAGTTGAGTCTGTTTTGTTATGATAAAAGCAAGCTTAGGCAGAGAGCCGTGATTGCAAAGAAGTCAGTGCATAGATTGTGCAGGAAGAATGGTGTGGAGTTTGTGGATGTGTAGAGTGAATTTTGTGGATGGAAAGATTTATATAAAGTGGATGGTTTGCATTTGAATAGATTTGGGGTTTAGGAGCCTTGAGAAAATATAGTTATGTTGAAGTTTGGAAATGCAGAGTCAGGGAAACTAGAAAGTTTAGGGGGAACAAAATGCATGTTCAGCAACATAGAAATTAGTAAGTGATAGAATGATAACATGTTGAACGTAGCTTGTCAGGTTCTTAACTTTACTGGGCTAATCACCACAAAGTGTAAGGGAGGGTGTGAGATGAAGTGGGTATTGCAGTTTATGAATACTAATGGCAGAAGTATTTGGAATAAGGATGAGAATTTTTAGCATTCGTTAGCTCAACTTAGCCAGAAATTGTAGGCATCAGTGAGACTTGGTTGACTGAGGATGATATAGTCATAGGAATAGAATGCAGAGGATAGTATCTTTAGAAAGAACAGGAGCTGGGGGGGGGGGGAGTTGCTAATGATAGCAGAAGAATTGAAGTCAGAGTAACAGTACATCAGGAGAACAGAGATGCAGGAGACAGTTCATTTGAGACTATTTGCTATGTGATAGAAGCCATCAAGACAAAATCCTCCTATGTGTTTATGGACATATACACTGCTTGAAAGGAAGTCAACAGACACCCCCATCTAATGAATCTTGTGTTTGTAGCCAGTATAAATTAGAGGAATATGATGCTCCCAAGTCAGTGCAACTGTGTCCAGGTGAAATGGCTGCAAGAAGGGAACTGACAGAGTTTGAAAGAGAATTTGATAGGATTCCATGTTGCAGGACTATCTATTTGCCAAATTGTTGACAAATTAGACCATTTTAGGTCAACAATCAGTAATACGAAACTGAGATGGAAGCTCAGGGAGTCAACTGCAAGTGTTACCCGCAGTAGATAACCCACCACACTCAAAGAATGTAACTGCATATCATTCTACAAAGGAGGATATGTAAAAATCACCATTTGTTGGCCAACACGCTGAACACAGAGTTCCGGGTATCGGCTTGAACATGAATCTGCACAAAAGTATTCAGAACCGAGGCTCGCAACATGAGTTTCCATGGTAGGACCATAATATGCAAGCCCCACATTACCCAAACCAACATTCAGCATTGTCTTGGTGCAATAGAATGTGGAAGCATGGAGCATGTACATTGGGATGTGGAAGCTTGGAAAGCTGTGTTATGGAGCAAAGAATCGTGCTGCACTCTCTATTGAGCAGATGGATAGGTGTCGTAGCAGATGTCCGGTGAACGTCTCTTACCAGAATGCGTTATCACCAACTATGAAATTCAGAGGTGTCTGTGTGATGGCATGGTCCTGGTTTGACTTGGATCTCTGTTTGTGGTGCCACTAGCATTGAACTCTGAGAGGTATCTGAACAATGCAGTGCTATCTACTTTTGGCATTTCTACGGAATTGACCATTGTCTCTTTCAGCAAGACAGTGCACAATGTTGGAAGGCTGCTACCATAAATGCGTGGTTTTATGGACATGGATGTCACTGCTTGACTGGCCTGCACAGAGCCCTGATCTCAACCCTATCGAACATCTGCGGGATGAACTGGAGGTTAGATTAAGTCAAGGGACATCCACACCAGAACAGTCCAGGACTTCATTATATGGCTACAGGAAGAATGGTCCAAAATTCCCATTGATTACTATTGTACACTTGTGGAAGGTATACCCATAGGATTGCCACAGTCATTGCAGCAAAAGGAGATTCTACATCTTATTAAGGATGAAGTGGTGAGTGCCGTGGCTGTTTGTTCCTCACACTATGGTGCCCGTTGGCTTCTTTCCAAGTAGTGTATATTGGGAGGAGAAATGGTCAGAGGAAGGGAAATGGAATTTATACTGCTGCTAAGAGATAGTTACCTGTGACAGTATGTAATGGATGGGACACGATGTTAGAGAGTACTGGATCTGGTCACAGCATCAGAACCAATCTAGCTATGCTGCCTCTACTTGGGAAAAGAATCATCCAGTCTTGACCTGGGAGATTGCCAGACAAGCAGAATTTTCTCTTAAGAAAAGATATATGTGAAATTACAAAGCAGGTGATTATGGTGCATCTTATTGCAACTCCGTTGAAAGCTGAGGAGACAGCTTTCATCAGTGTCATGGCAAAATAATTTGGAGGAGATAAATGCTAGTGGTACATGGCAGATGGTTAAAAGGTGTTTGAAGAAAGCAATATCAGACTATATACCCAGAGTTAGAATGTAAAATCAGGTAGGATGAATAGTGTCATTAAGCAGGAGTTGCAGACAAAGTTGTGAAGAGAATATAATGGTGGGGAAGGCAAAAAAAGGTGATTGGCAAGCCCATCACTTCAACAGTACAGGCAAGAAGAATGTTTTATATGGTAAGGAAGACCAAAGCTAATTATGAGAGAAAGCTAGCTGATGAGGACAGAAGAAATTATTACAAGTATTGTTAACAAGGGTGTTAGAATTAAATTTTTGGCTTGGAGATAAGTTTCTAGAGGTGAATGCATCATCAGTGAATGAGTTTAAGGAGAGGTGTATAAATATCATGTGAACGATGGATCTTCACACTCTATGGAGATACCTGTATAATAATATAAATATGGAAGTCCCAGTGGGTATCTTTACATAACAAGGTAGAACTATGTATCCTCCATATGTCAGAGTACAGATTAATGTGTGCTCTGATATGTGGTAGATATAGAGCAAAGCAGACATAATCTATCCTTCGGGTCATTGTTCTAGTAAGTAATTCACCAAGAAACTCTTTTTTTTTTAAGTTATTAATCTGTGATTAATAAGCAGCACATATACAGATTCTCAGTATTTAAATATTGTGCAGAATATGCATAGAAGAGAAGTGAAGAATTCTAAATCTTTACAGTCTGCCTTGTTGTAAAACTTTAACAACTCTGTATCTAGCAGATTGAAAATCTTTAAATTTGATGGGTATCAAAATTGCAAATTGGCAGTTTTTCACACTTTTAAGGGAAAAGTTAAAGGCTAACATTCAGTATTTGATTAATGACATAAAATTGAAGGGTATATTTAACCAGGAGATTAAATACACCCTTCAATTTCCTGTTACATAGGAAATCTTAGTGGAAATATTTTTCCTGGTTTTTCTATTACTGTTTTTCATGAGTTGCGTGTTTCTCGAGTAATTTCTAGTGATTTGTTTCATGTAGTTTTAGGAGAAGAATTTTTGACTCTTCGTGGTTACTATTGCAATTATTCATCTGGAGTTATTTCTTTACATGGATTGACTTTCTTAAGCCAGTTTACAAATTCTCTGCTAAACCTCCCCAAAGTTTTTCTTTTGTATTAGTAAAGAAGTCCATGAAGTTTATTTTTTGACTGAAAATACTAGATATTGAAATAGGTCTCTCTTTTTGTTTGAGAAAACATTGAGCAGAATAAATTCTGTCTGTTTCATTTTGAAATTATGATTAAATAAACTTTTCTGCACTAGGAACAAAAGAACTGTCTTTTGTCAGGTCCAATGCTGGAAAACAGTAATGGCAGAACATAATGGTGAACTTGAATGCAACTTTCTCAGTTGCATTTATGAGCATGTGTTTCTACACATGCTCATAAAAGAAAGTTATTGGATGTTACTAAGCATTTAGCTGTTCAGGAAGTAGGAAATGAATACAGCAGAGGAGGAAGCCATGGAATTTTTTTGTCTTCAGTATATGAAGACTGAAACAGAAATTAGAAGAAAAGTTAGAAATCTCAAACTGAGAGATGATATCCTTGTATAAAGAGATAAGTGAAGTTTTCATAGTCATTAATCCATATAGGATTTATTTCAGTTAAGACTGAGTTTATTGATTGCCAGTTTATATAGAAATGGGCCCAGTAAAGTTTATTTTATTTAGGATTCTCAGTCTCATGTATGATTTCTGACAGTTGATATGTTTTTAATTATTTCTTCGCAAGCTTTCATATAGAAGGCAGGGTTTTTCCGAAATGACAAAACCGTTGATGAGGCTGTAAGAATGTTGACTTTCATATAGAAAGTTAATTCATTCTGAAGTCTATTCAGTGGAACTTGCTGTTACTTTCATATAGAAAGCGAAGTTATAGAAGTGTCTTGTGTCAGTGTTCTGTGATTTAAGATGCCAGAAGAATTTGACTAACTCTTATGTTGCTGTCACATAGAGAGCACTTTTGTTTTGTGTTAGTCTTTCTCCAGTGTGAACTCAAGAAGGAATAAAAATTCTGTAGGAGGCAAGAGACTAAGGTTCCAGGAGTTTTGTCCATACGGGATAATAACTGTTGGTTTTATTTATTGTAAGAAAGTTGCTCACATTTGTATCTCTTGTTGTAATCTGTAGAAAATACTTATTCTTTGATAGAGGAATTTTCTTGATTCCAAATTAATTTTCATTCTTGAAAACCATTGTGCAATTTGGGATTTAGCCGACCAAATTGTATTCTTATTGGTTAAACCAAAATAAAAAATGATGGTACGACATGACAAAATTTCATGCTGCTGGGGTGTCGCCCAGTTAAACAAGGTCCCGTTGTTTTCGCCAGGGAACCAGGGCAAACAGCGAAACGTCAGCTACTGGAAAGAATCTGAAAACACACCCCAACTCAACATCACCAGAGTTAAAGATTGGAACTATCAACATAAGAAGCCTGAATGGCAAAGAAATGGAGCTAGCTGAGGAATTAGATAAGTACCAGATCGACATAATAGGGGTGACTGAAACAAAAAAGTCAAAAACTGGTGAGATCTTTCTGAGCAATAAATACAAAATGTTATATTCAGGCAATGACAATCAAAGAAAAGAAGGAGTAGCCATAGTATTCAACACAAAATACGAGGCTAATCTTCTTGAATGGCAGTCAGTCTCAAGTAGAGTAATGTGGGCAATTATGAGAATGGAAAACTGGACAATGAGACTTATTTGTGCCTATGGTCCCACAGAAGGTTCTACTAAGGCAGAAGTGGAGAAATTTTTTGATGCTTTAGAAAAAGCAACTGACACAATGAAAGAGGAAAAGTTGGTGCTGTTGGGGATCTAAATAACAGAGTAGGAAATGGCTGTCAGACATACAAAAATATTTTGGGAAAATTTGGAGAAAAGAGCAAAGCCAATAATAATGGCAAATAATTGTTGGATTTCTGCTCAGGACATGGACTGGTTATTACTAACACCATGTTCCAACATAAAAATGTGCACAAATTCACATGGAGAGAAGAGGCAAGGAATAAGAAAAGTCTCATTGACTATGTTATTGTTGATAGTGATGTTTTCTCCCTGGTGCAGGAGACCAGAGTGTACAGAGGATTTGAAATTGGAAGTGATCATCATTTAGTCTTGAGCAGGATAAAATTGAATTTCATATTGAAAAGAATGACATGTAAGAAAGTTTTAAAGCGAATAAAAGTTGAGCAGCTCTCAGATGTGAACTGTAGACTAAAATACACAAAGATTATTAAAGAAAAAATGAAAGAGTTTGAGAACAGAAATCAAACCTTGGAGATTCATTGGCAAACTCTGAAGAAAACATTCATTGATTCTGTCAGAGAGGCTTGTGGTGAGGTTGTCTGCAAGGATAAAAAAATCAGAACTCCCTGGTGGACACAGGAAGTTAATGAGGCATGAAGGAAAAGAAGAAAGCATATCAAAAGTTCCTGTCAAATAAGTCAGCTTATGCTCTTAGAGAATACAGAGACAAATGCAAGAATGCTAAACACTGTAAAACTAACTAAACAAAAGTCATGGGAGGACTTTGGCAAGAATATAGAAAATAAATATCAAGAAGGTGGCAAAATATTCTGGAGGTTGTTGAAGAAACTTAGGAATGGAGGAAAGAGTGCTGTAAAAGGAGTTAGAGATGATAAAGGTGACATGAAAACGGGAGAAAAGGATATCCTTGAAGTATGGAGTAATTACTTTGAAAAACTGCTAAATGAAACAAGCAGTGATGACAGCACAGTGGTAAAAAAACACTGACCAGGCATGTAGTCAGGAATATATATTTATACTTGAAGTAGAAAAAGCCATCAAAGGCTTGAAATGTGGAACGGCAGCAGGAGTAGATGATATTCGACCAGAAATGCTGAAGTATAGTGGTATAAGAGTCTTACAGTGGCTGCACTGCATAGTTCAAAAAGCCTGGACAGAGGGACGAATTCCCAATGATTGGAGTAGAGCTCTCATAGTACCCATATATAAAAAGGGAAATAAAACTGAATGTGAGAATTATAGAGGTATTTCCTTACTGAGTGTTCCTGGCAAGATCTATTCAAGTATACTTGAGAAACGGTTGAGAAGAATTGTGGAAGAAAAGCTTAGTGAAGAACAAGCTGGATTCAGGACAAATAGAGGCTGTCAGGATCAGATTGTCACTTTATGACAAATAGTGGAGAAATCATGGGAATATAAGAAAGATCTGTATTTTAATTTTGTCGATTTGGAAAAGGCATCTGACAAGGTTCCAAGAGAGAAGCTATTCAATACGCTACAGTTATATGGAGTCAATGGGGCATTATATCAAGCAATACTTAGTCTTTATTTGAGTTGTCAGTCAGCAGTTAGAATTGAAAGAAGTACAGGAAGATGGTTTAATGTTAAATCTGGTGTGAGACAGGGATGTACATTATTCCCTCTGTTATTCATTATCTATATGGATCGCATTATGAAGGAAAGTGGTATTAAACATGATATCAAAATTGGAGATGTTAATGTCAGCTCTTTGCTTTATGTGGATGATGTTATACTTCTAAATAAATCCACTACAAGTCTGCAAGATTCTCTGACTAAATTGAATAGCTGTTGTAATAGATATGGTATGAAGGTCAGCAATAAAAAGACAAAGACAATGAAAATAGGTAGAATTGTTGTGAATGGAGAATCTGTGGAACAAGTGAAACATTTCGGCTACTTAGGCACAATTTTTGCTGAAGGTGGTAAATTAAATATAGAAATAGACAACAGAATCAGCAAAGCTGGTATGGTAGGAAGTCAATTGAATAAATTCATATGGAATAAGAGAGAAATTAGTCGATACACTAAATTAGCTGTATACAAGACAGTGTTCAGACCAGTTTTAACTTATGGATCTGAAAGCTGGGTCAGAAGTAAAACACCTGACCAAATATGAGAGTCCTGAGAAAGATTATAGGCGTGAACAGATGGCATCAATGGCAATATCATATTAAAAATGAGGATATTAGGAATGAACTTGACATTGTCAACATCCAGGAATGTGTCAGCAGAGCTAATCTCAGGTGGTTTCTTCGCCCATTAAACAGAATGGGCAAAGCAAGATTAACAAAACAAGTGTTCTGCCAGTTGGCAGCAAAATGACCCAGAGGAAGACCAAGATATAGGTGGATTGATACGGTACAAAGTGCCTTAGACGATAGAAATATAAGATCTGATAATGTTGGAGTCTTGACAAGTAACAGACTGATTTGGAGGAAAATTATAGATAGGAAGTTAGTAATTTTTTTCATGTAGTACTATCATATCCTGTACACCCCTTGAGGGTACATGGCAGGAATTTGATGATGATGATGATGAAAACCATTGTTATAAAGCATATTAATACATGATTATTAATGAATATTAATACTTATGTCACATAACTCATATGTGTGCTTTCCCTTAACAGTAGTAGTTTGTCAAGTGTTCCTGTCCAAGTTATTTAATGTTATCTTATATTAAATATGTAACATAAAATTTAATTTGATATTAAATCATGTATTATTTGACTACTCAGACATAACTTTGTGACTGTGCAACCTTGAGGTTGGCCTCAAACATTAACTATACTTTCTTTTTCACTCAAATGTATTTTGCTGAGTTATGTTTTGTTCTGAAAACACTTAATGATAAACTCCTGAAGACCTTGTTTATGCATCTCCAGTCAGGACTACTGTTTGCAAAATAACTTATACAAGTGATAGTTTTTATCAGTTTTTCCTATGAAAATATGTACTTCATAAACTATTTGCAATATAGCCTTTTATTTATGGTGTCTTGGAAAACAATCTATTTTATGGTTAACATTATTAAAAAAGGGGGAGAAAAAGGAGTGATATTCTAAATCGTTTTTTTTTTTTTTTTTTTTTTTTCTAATGTAAGACGATTATCTAAACATATACGTGACCAGAGCTTTACAAATCTACTTGCCCATGGTGAGTAGTTGCAGACTGGATGAAATATAATATTCTTCACTTAATAAAAAATAACTTTCTAAAATATCTCTTTAGCTTTAAAAAACACCGATGCAACACCCTGATTAGTGTATGTAATTTCTATTGACTTATTGAGACATATCATTAAAAAAATAAAAAAAGCAGGGGAAAGGATCATGGGAAAGTAAAATATTTGAAGAGTGAATAGGATTTTGCATAATTTCTCAACCCTGTACATGGGGATGTCCTAAGTGGTGCATAATTTGATTAAATAGTCTTTTGCTAAGATATTGCACTTAATTCTAATCATAAATTAACGTAAATTAAGTGAATATTAAATCCAACATCATTTCAAAGCCGAAAACAGAAACTATAAAAGTTTCATGCCAAAATTTACCAGAGAGCTTGCGGGAATACACTTGCTGCCATACTACAAGTTGCCCTAGTGAACCTTATAAGAATCATGAACACTCGGAGTGCCTGTGTATTCACCTCCTGTTGGTCCATTTTGATAAGGTTTCACTGATCTGAAAGATGTTTCAAACTCATTGGTTTTTGTCAGAGACCAGGCAGAAACCTAAGAGAGCAAAAACTCTCAGTACTAAAGAACTTGGAAGCGTCGGAGGTGTATTTTCCTAAGAAAATTCTCAGTCAGTGTGTTAAGTATTTACTAAACTTAATTTATGTCATTTTGCATTGCCGAAGTGAAGCCTTTTGGCTCTTTATTTTAGTAAATAAATTAATGTGTTTATATATATTAATCCATATAATAAATGAAAAACTTTTCTGTTAGATAAATACTTGGAGAAGCCAAAAGAACTGAGTGCTTTCTTGCATCGACTGAAAAATGCAGAGAAGAAAATGTTTTTAATAACAAATAGTCCATTCAACTTTGTGTAGGTATCTTGATGAATTCTTTAGTAGTGATTTTTATAAAGTTTGCTTCTTTTTATCCCCTAGAAATAAGAGTTTTTTTGTTTGTTTGTTTTTTACCCTGACAAAATTATTTATTTTATTTTTTTAATATTTTATTCAAACATATTTTGCTTTAAGAAAAAACGTTGGGTTTTCATCTCATTGCACATTTTATATACTAATGAATCTAAGAATTTGCATAGCTATACTAAGATGTGTTAGGGATATAACTACCATAACATCAGACTGAAGTGTCTTACTAGCTTGTTCTCATCTTCTAAAATTAGTTTTATTTGTGAATAAAATTATACTTTACAACAGCAGTTGCTTATTAGATGTATTTTACAAATTGCATAACTATCCAATCTCATACATCCAGATCATTCTGGGACTTTGATTGGACAAATTTTATGGAAATCCTTACAAAAATCTGAACCATCTTTTTTATCAGACCATTGCAGGAGTGCAGAGAGCAAAATATCAAAATTTTATATTGCAAGGACTCTGCCGTGGCTGGACAGAATTTGATAAATCTTCATTTAATGCCTGTATGAAGACCATATGTTTTTAAAGATAGATTTATTAAAATAAACAATATAACCTGAATTTAATATATACAAAGCTTGTATATATTAAAAAAAAAAGACCAGAAAAAAATTAATTACACATAACAAATATAAAATCTTCAACAAATTAGTGCAGTAAACTGAGTGACTTTGTAGCTCAGTCAGTATAGATGAAGCTCTTTGGTCGGAAAGACCTAGTTTCACATCCCATCAATGCCGTAAGGGACCTTTATCTGGTCTTTTTCGACTAAAGGTGAGTTAGCCACTCTCATACAGTGGTGGAGGTTTTTTCATCCCTCAGAACAGGCAAAAATACCCCATCCCCAACATCAGGCTCTGCAACAGGTTGGTTGGGATCATGCACATAAGGTCACATCATGTAAAAAGGCCAACCCCAAAGAGATGGGATAAGGCACAAGAGGAAGAACAAACAGAGTGGCAGATTCCCATTATATTAACTAATGTGCAAGTGTAGCAATGCTACTTGTTGCTGTTGAATTCTATGGTTCTAAAAACATATCCCAGTTCCATGGCTGTTAGATTTTGTGATGACATTGCTATGTAACAAAAACCAAGATTTAATCCTACACCAAGTTTGGTCTGCATTCATGAAAAATCTAACAACTGCAGAACTGGGATAGGACAAACTTTAAAATGACCACAGAACATGTTAGAAGCATTCAAACAACTAGATTGTTTGAATGCTTGCCCATTAGTTAATACATTTTTTTTTTATGTACTAAGCTTTGTGGAAGTTCTTATAATATCTGTTATATACAATTAATTTTTTCTAGTCTGTTTTAGTCTCTCACTTTGTTTATTATAAGTCTTGTACCTCTGCAAGTCCAATGACTTACAAAACTTATTGGATTATATTGTTTATGTCTGTTTATTTTATTAAATAAAGGTTTGCTAAACCACATAAATATTCATCATCATCTGGAATTTGATAAACTGGGATTTAGAAGGCATAAGAAAATGTCCATGTGATTTTTCTTCTGGTTTTGCTTCATTTGTATAATTTTTATTTACAGAATTTGCAAAACAATTAAAATTGCTATTAATAATTACATACTAGCCAGATGAAATTTAATATTTAGGATTTCTTTTAAAATTTGAATTGCTTAGATTTAGGTTTTAATCATAAGGCAAAACAAAACCATATGTTAGAGTGTATAATCCTAAAATGAGGTCACATGTTCCAAACACGCCCTGAATTTTCACACCTTTTATAAAAATGCTGCCATTCTTTCAGTAACGTAAATTTGTTCTTGATGTTTCTATCTTGCAAAAACAATGGAAATATCAATAGTTAAATTCAGACTATTCTGAAATTGTATCATATGTAATTATCTCCAGGTTCAAGACTGCTAGCTAAAATATTTTTTTCCCCTTATAATTCTTTTCTTTTTGTTAAAATGTTTTAATTTACCAGATCCTTAAGGGATGTACAGGATATTGTGAGTGTACTAAATAATTTTTTGCATTATTTGTAGCTTTGTTCCAAATTAATCTGTTTTTGTCAGGTCTTTATATTCTCATATCTTAAATTTTACTCATTCTGTTAACTGCATCACTCTGTCTCTAGATCTTGGTTTACGATGTGATGTGTCTATTTACTGGCATTAAATGTAAATTTATGCCCATTTTTATGTTGGAACATTGTGTTAGTAATAACCAGCCCATGTCCTAAGCAGAAATCCAACAGGTATTTGCCATTATGATTAGCTTTGCCTTTTTCTCGAAATTTTCCCAAAATATTTCTGACAATCATTTCCTACTCTGCTATTTAGATCTCCAACAAGGACTTTACATTGTGTCAGTTGTTTTCTCTAGCCTCAAAAAAAAAAAAAAAAAAAATTCCTTCACTTCTACCTTAGTAGAACCTTCTATGGGACCATAGGCACAAATAAGTCTCATTGTCCAGTTTCCCCATTCTGATATTTGCCCAACTACTTGATATTGCCTGCCATTCAAGTTTAGCCTCGTATTTAGTGTTGAATACTACAGCTACTCCTTCTTTTCCCTGATTGTTATTGCCTGAGTATGACATTTTGTATTTATTGCTCAGAAAGATCTCATCAGTTTTTGTCTTTTTTCTTTCAGTCACCCCTATCCAATTCCTTAGGCGGCTCCGTTTCTTTGCCATTCAGGCTTCTTATGTTGATAGTACCGATCTTGAACTCTAGTGATGTTGAATTGGGGGGGGGGGGGTTCAGGATTTGTTCCAGTAACTGTCTTTTGGCTGTTCACCCTGGTTTCCTTATAAAAAACAACAGCAGGTGGTAGGGGACTTGTTTAATTGGGGAAGGCCTCAGCTGGCATGAAATTCTGTCATGTATGATTATTTTATTTGTGGTTTAAGCCAATAAGAATATAATTTCATCAGTTAAATCTCAAATTTTCAGCTCATCCTTGTTCGTTCAGTATTCAGGTAGATATCTAACAGGGTGCTCCACAGGAAGGTGAGGATTGGACATTGGGTCAGAAGCCCTGGTCAGTTCTCTGCATTCCTTTAAAGGCTATATTGGGGTCTCCTCTCAGTTATTCAGCTTACCATTAAGCACTCCATTAAGAAAAATAAGGAGAGAGGAAAAAAATGTTAAACTTAAATAATCAGAGAAAACCTGGCTTCTTTCAAAACTTATGACAAGATAGTAATGAAACTAAAACTGATATAATGCAAACTTTACAATGGAAGAAATCCAATAACAGTACATCAAAGTAAATCAGGAAAATCTCCTGGAGAAGGATGAAATAAATATTTAACTTATTAAATATGCCAGCATCCTGTTCATCAGGTGACTACTAAAATTATTTAACTATCTGGCAGCAAAGAAAAATACTGCAAGTTGGAACAAGGCCATGATAATTTCCAGTGTGTGTGTGTGTGTGTAAAAGCAATAAGTGTAACAGTGAAAACTGTAGAGGAATAATTTTTCTGAATATTGGTTAGAAGCTATACATATAATTAACATTAAAACTCAAATCATCTTCATGAAGTACATCTTCTGAATAACATGTCTTCCAAAAAGCATGATTGTATATTGACCCTTTTACATGAAAAATCCTAGTGAAAAAGTATTGTGAAATCAACTTAAAAGTGCACCACGGTATTTGCAGATTAATTTGAAAGTCTTTGACAAAGTTATAAGGAACAAGCTATGGATCATACTTGAGTAACTGTTTTTAGCAATAACTAACATCTATTAGTGCCTCAAGGGCTCACTTTCCTGAGTACGGGCATGGTAAACCTGAGGTGCCTGATGTTGGACCATCCCTTACTTCATGTAATATACATCTGTTATATTATCTGTAGACTGGTCCCTCCTCTTCCTTCCTTGCCCCTTACCTCGAATGCTATTCGAGGGCTAGGGGTGAATCTTTCCTATTTTGCTGTGTCATTTCATCTTATGCACTATTGTGAGGCACCATCCCATCTGGCAGCGTGTTGCTATAAGGCCAAATATCTCCCCATGAATGAATGAATAAAATAGGAAAATTACATACTGGCTCGTCCGTCGCCCAGCATAAAAAGGGACGCATCCTGGACTTAGGCAGACAGTCTAGGTCGAAAAATATGCTACAGTCTCCACTAGCTACAATGAGTCCACCTACAGTGCACAATGATACTGCAGATCTCTATGGGATGGACAGATTGGAAGAACTGATGAAGCAATTGGAACATATAAAATGGGACAGTGTAGGCCTTTCAGAGATAAGAAGGAAAGAAGAAACTCTCATGCAATTAAAAGATGGACATCTACTCTACCACTGTGAATGTGACAGAAACTCAACTGGTGGTGTAGGATTCCTAATAAATAAAACAATCAAGGACAATGTCCTGTTTGTAAATAAAATAACATCAAGAATAGCTGAACTAAGTCTCTTCATAAATAAAAGATACCAACTGAAAATTATACAAGTATATACCCCAACTATGGACCATCCAGATGAAGAGATAGAAGATTTCTATGAAACATTAGAATCTCCATTCAATAATTCTAAAGAATTTCATAATTATAATGGGCGATTTTAATGCCAAAATTGGAAGCAGAGATGACCATCTGAACTCCATCGGTAAATTTGGACTTGGACAGAGGATTGAAAGAGGAGAAAGCCTTATTGAATTTGCAGAAGAAAATAACCTCTTTATTATGAACAGCTTTTTCAAGAAGAAAATCAACCGAAAATGGACTTGGAGAAGCCCAAATGGACAAACTTACAATGAAATTGATTTCATCCTCTCCAACAGAAGATATATAATAAATAATACCGAAGTGCTTAATAGATTTAACACAGGAAGTGACCACAGACTAGTAAGGGCAAAAGTATGGATCAACAAAAAATGGGAACAGAATAGCTCATATTCTGTTTAGTGAATCTACAAAATCTCTACCACAATAAAAGCTGTTATAGAGAATCACTCAAAAATGAACTAAAAAAGTTAAACACAGCTACTGCCATCGATGATGCTAATGAAATATTAACAAAATCTATCTTGAATTGTGCACTAGAAATAGGAGGTGTAAAAAGGCACCAAGGAGAGGAAAAACTAAGACATAGGAAACAGGAAACCTTAGATCTGATGAAGAAAAGAAGAGATATGAAAAGAGATTTGAATGACACCAATAAAATAAAATATACAGAAATTTGTAAAACTATACGTAAAAGGATGAAACATGAACTTAGATCGTATAATACTAGGAAAATTAAAGAAACAATAGAAAACAGTAGTAATATGAAGGTCCTAAGACAAACATTATCAGGTGGAACAAAGGAAATAGCTGCTTTAAGAGGAAAAAATGGTGAACTGATAAAAAATAGAGATGCAATAATCAAAAGAATTCAGGAATTTTATACTGAACTCTATGAAGACAAAGACCGGGACATCCAAGAATCCTCTATGGATAACTCGAGTGAGGAAGAACATGATGCCCCTGAGATCTTACAAGGTGAAGTGGAAATGGCACTGTGGGAAATGAAGAATGGAAAGGCCAGGAGAAGAAGGAATTATGGTAGACTTCTTAAAACTGGGAGGAAGCCCTGTTATCAAACAGTTGAGTACTCTTCAATAAATGCCTGAAACAGAGAAAAATTCCGAAAAATTGGAACAATCACTTCTAATATTAATTTTTAAAAAGGGCAATAAGGAAGAAATTAAAAACTACAGACCTATAAGCCTACTCCCCATCATATATAAAGTTTTCACAAAAATTATAAATAATAGAATAAAATCTAAACTAGAGGGAATGCAATCCTGCGAGCAAGCTGGATTTAGGAAGAATTACAATACTTTGGACCATATTCACACATTAAGACAGCTCATTGAAAAATCATTTGAATACAATAAACCCATATGTCTGGCCTATATAGACTATGAAAAATCATTTGATTCAGTTAAAACATCTGCAACACTAAAAGCACTTGAAACCCAGGGAACTGAGAAACCATATATTGAAACACTAAAATATATTTACAATAATGCAACTTCTGTAATTAAATTATATAAAAACAGTGAAAAGTTCCATACAAAAAGGCATCTGGCAAGGCGACACCATATCTCCCAAATTATTTACAGCTGCACTAGAGGAAGTCTTTAGAAGCCTTGATTGGGAAACAAAAGGAATAAACATAAATGGAGAAAGGCTGCATCATCTGAAATTTGCAGATGATATTGTCCTAATAGCAGATAATCTTGAAGATTTGGAAGAAAGGCTAAATCAGCTAAATGAAGCCTCCAGAGAAATTGGATTAAAAATAAATAGAGAAAAAACAAAAATAATGATGAATAAATACATAAACCATAGAACTATCAAAGTTGAAAACCATGAAATAGAACAAGTTACTTCATATGTATATTTGGGCCAATTGTTATCCTTTGAGGAGTGCCAAAGAAAAGATATTGAACGAAGAATTCACCTTGGATGGATGGCTTATGGGAAAATGAGAGACATATTCAGAAGTGACATCCCTATGAGTCTAAAAAGGAAAGCTTTCGACCAGTGCATACTTCCTTTCCTAACATATGGAGGAGAAACATGGACTTTAACAGAAGCCCTAAACAAAAAGCTGAGAACAACACAACATCGCATGGAAAGAAGTATGCTAAAAATAACATTAAGAGATAGGAAGACAAATATCTGGATAAGATCTCAAACAGGTGTCATGGATATTGTAAAATATTAAACAGGCTAAGTGGAGATGGGCTGGCCATATTGCCAGATGCAGTGATGGGAGATGGACTAGAAAAACATCAGAGTGGAGACCAATGGATGGAGCAAGACAAAACATCTCTCCACCTTCTCCACCCAGAAGAAGGTGGAGAGATGAACTGGAACAAATTGCAGGAGTGAGATGGATGGGAGAGGCAGAAAACAGAGTGATCTGGAAAATCATGGGGGAGACCTTCGTCCAGCAGTGGACAGAACAGAAGGTTGAAGAAGAAGAACATCTATTAACAATCAGATAGATCTGAGAAGCAGTGAAGCTCCAGAATATAAACCAATGTCCATCACTGATGTCCAGCATCAGCATTCTTATTTAATATCTATATAGATGAAATATACTTTAGATTCTGAAACTACACTTAATATCTGATGTTTTCAAATGGCCAAATAATTATAGCAAGAAGGGAAGATGAACTCCAAAGATCAGTATTTTCCTTAAACATAATTGCTAAAATTGGAATGAAAATATAAACATATAAAATGAAAATCATGGCTTTTATAAGATTATTTCCAGGGCAAAGTAAAATCATGATTTAAAATAAAATTTTAGAACAAATTAACTGCTTCAAATATATTGGATGCTCTACATCATATGTAAAAGATACATATTGGCGATTAATTTCAAATTTCCTAAAGATAACAGGGATAATTAGTAATATTTTCAAACCTAACTAAATTCAAAGGCACACAAGAATAAGAGTTTGATATTCTAGTAAGACCTCTTTTGTATGGAAGCAAAATATAAACCAAAAAAACTGCAAAGAAAAAATAATAGAAATCGAAGAAATTTCACTGAGGATAAAAAAGCACAGAAATATGTAAAGAACTAAAAATAGATTCAGTAATAGATAAATAAATAAATACAGAAAGAATTGATATGAACATATTGAAAGAATAGACAATTCAAAACTACTCCCCAAAAAATACTCTGATACCACTCAGAAAAGTCAGTAATGACCAATGAAACAATATGGGATTAATGAGATGGAACATGCCACTAGGCCTAAATTCCTGAAAGGAGAAGGATGATCTAAGAACTATATGCATTGTATTCCATTATGAAAATTTTTTATGGTAATCCTACTGACTAAAAGCAATTGAACCTAAGATTGTCTCTCAGCAGGCGATGAAAATTACATATTACCTAATGACTTTTACATTTACATTCCACAATGAAATTTAAATCCATGCATCGCATGTACAGGGTGTCCCAAAATTCATGCAAGATTTAAATTTAGCGCCATTTGTGCGGTAAAGTGTTGCCAACGAGAAAAGAAATACAACGTGACAGCTGACAGTTCAGGGTTATTAAAGCATTATTATACACAGCGAAGAGAGTTCGTTGAATGGATTATGGAACAACAACAAGTGGATGCTTATTTTTCGAACAAAATCATCTTCAGCGATGAGGCTCGTTTTCATCTTGATGGCTTCGTTAATCGACAAAATTGTCACATTTGGGGTTCAGAAAATCCACGAGTGATTGTTGAGAAACAAATGCATCCACAACGTGTCACTGTTTGGTGTGGATTTTGGGCTGGAGGCGTCATCGGTCCATTCTTCTTCGAAAATGCGGCTGTTAAGGCAATAACAGTTAATGGTGCTTGCTATCGCGACATGTTAATCCAGTTTTTTGTGCCTAAATTGCAAGATATGGATATGAACGACATGTGGTTTCAACAAGACGGTACCACATGCCATACAGCCCGAGAAACAATTCAATTACTGCTTGAGTCATTTCCTGGTCGTGTAATTTCCCGTTTTGGTGATCAGAATTGGAGCCCAGATCATGTGACTTAATGCCGTTGGACTTTTTCTTTGGGGTTTTTTGAAGTCTAAGGTTTATGTCAACAAGCCCACAACCACCCACACCTTGAAGGAGTAAATTGAGCGCTGTATCAATGAAATTCAGCCAGGCTTATGCAAAACGGTCATGGAAAATTTCAGCAAAAGAGTGTGTATGTGCCAGCAAAGCCATGGATCCATTTACCCGATATGCTATTCCATGCATAACCCTATACTGTATACTTTATGAATCAATAAGAAATTACAATTTTTAATTAAAAACCCATGTTTTCTATCAAAATTACTTCTTGTGTGAATTTTGGGACACCCTGTAGATTGCAGAACAGTCTAATGATATGTACTAATAATATACAAATGAAAAACATCTTAACATCAAATTCTCATAGTTTAATGTACCACACTGATCCACTAAAAGAAAGAAAAAAAATTTTTCTGATGCTATATAAGGAGGTACAGTTAGTGATTTCTGTGTATCTCAAACTCACTTAAAGAAACAAACTGTCAAAAATTTCCAGTCTCGATAACAAAAACCTTTTGCTATAACAAGCCATTCCTTTGGTTCCCACAAGCTGACTGAATTTAATGATTTTCTGTTTGAGATTTTGTTTTCCCAGTTCAGATTTAAAAAACTTATGGAACTGTGCTGTGTTGTAACAGTGATTAGCAACAAAGTGAATGGTAAATGATTGGTTTCTGGTTGGAGTTAGTTTGATAGTGTTATGTCTGTGAGGGGGGGTTGTTATTTTTTTATATATATTCTTTTCCTTTGTTCTTTTTAAGGTATATGTTTTAAGGGACGTCTCTTACATATATTCCTTATCGTATACACTCAATTGTTTATTTTTTTTAGAATGATTAAGTATATTAAATAAATTGACAAAGGGTAGACTTCTGAATAGAGTCCAATCCTCAGCAATAACGGTCAGGAGTTACCTCCTAATCAGGTTCTGGCAATATTTATTTTATCAAGCTGCACCAGCCAGATCCCTAGGTTAGAAATTCCTTTTAACCAAGGAGTAACCCTCAGAAAATATACTAAGTAAATCAATCTATTAATTACTCTTTATCTCAATTTTATCTATCTCTCTTAAAATATTTGAGTTTGCAGTCGTGGTCTCTGTCATATAATTCTCTGCCGCTCAGATTCAAATGTTAGCAAGCGGTGCATTGGATTCAAATCAAGGCACAAAACAGGTTAAGATAATCAAGATACATTTTATTAGATTCCTAAGATTACACATTTAAAAAAAAAAACACTCAATAGGAATAGAGTTATTCCAAGTTATAAGGTAAGACATAGCAACTGTAATTCACACATCATATCCAAGAGTAGGCTTGTTTCACTATACAAAATTCTTGCTAGCATCTTTTAAATATCTTTACTAGCTTACTCATATTCTTAAAACATTCACATCGATAACTCTATAGTAGATCAATACTTATAGCAAATTAACTACTACTCGTTCACATAAATACTAAGGAAACAGCCTTTAGATTCTAGACACTAGTATCTAAATCTCACTATAGTCCTTCTTCCTACAAGTTTAGAGTTTTATAACCTAACATCTCGTTTCTTCCATAACACAATATTCCGTTCTTTTATATTATAATTCTATATAATTCTTTATATTATAACCCTTCTATAATTCTTTCTTAACAAAAGAATTATAAAAGGGTTTTACATTACCACATTCCTAGAACTCATTCAGTCTGTCATTTTTTTATAATTTCCCTCCGAATGTTCGATCTTGTCCTTGTTGATTGACTCACGGGCTAGATTTGGCCTTCATTGTTTTGTCCTTCCATCGCGTTCTCGACTGGAAACAGCATGGCTTGGATCGATCCACGTGGACATATGTGGTGGCCAGTTTCTTCGAGCTTACTCGGAAGAGTACCAATTATTTCTTCATCTATTCTTTCCACACGACATCGCAAACCGACAGCAGAGAATAGCTGCCCGCTGTTGATTAGATCTCGAACTCTTCCTGACTCCACAAGAAATTCTCCAGCAACTCCAGATGAAAAAACCTAAAAAGCCCTGAATGGAGGGGCAAACCAGTTTTATGCCTCGTATCTCTAGCGCCCTCTTCACCCATAACGTTCTGCCCGACACTTTCTTTTTGCTCCCGGCTCCTATTTTCATTTCTATCTTCCTGGAATACTTCGTACGCGTGCCACGTCTTCCCGGAAAACACCGTGCGTGTGCCGTTCGCACGTGAACAATTTGCCGTTGGCTACACAATTTATCCGAAGTTGTTGTTAGTGGACTTTGAACCTTCGTTACTATGCTCTAACATATATCTTATAGAGAAACTTCTTACATTATCTTTTACAAATAAATGACATCTTTCACCTTTAATTAATATTTCAAAATTTGTATTAGTATAATTCTTTAAACAAATTAGTATCTTCACTTATTTACAAACATTTTCGTTATTGTTTTAGCTAAATTTGTTGGATCTTGAAACAAAAATAATTTTCCAAGGAAATCCTTTCATTCAAGATCCAACAATAGGTAGAAAAGGGGATGTGATAGAAATGTATATGTGACTGAAAGGGTTTGATGTTGAAAATCTTTTAGCACGTGGCTGAAAAGACAGAACCAAGAAGTCATCTCATGGAGTATGAGTGGTTAATAATGGTGTGAGATTTAGACTTTCTGCTTGGAGAGTGGTGACAAATGGAATGAGTTGTCAGGATCTGTGCAGTGCTTTCTTGATGAATGCTTTCAAGGGGTGATATGTGTGAGTCTGCCAGAATGAACCCCAGTCATCATGGAAGTTCCTGTGCACTAATAATAAAATAAGAGGAGATATGATGATACAAGGACACAAATTACTGGAACTATCACATTTAACAGTCTCCTACAAGTATAATAAAGTACAAAGAAAAGAAAATAATTAGTGTGGAACAAGTTAGATGATTTCATAAAAAAAAATCAGCTAACGCCTTTTTATTCCCTTATATAGGGAGTAGGCGAGGCCGTTTAGCCCTATCTAACTTTTGGAGACTGAGTGGGCAGTTCAATCTCCACTGGTAGCCAATCAGAGATAGTTGGTCCAAGGCTATCGCTAATTAAGCAACACACAGTGAAGAGAGACGGCTCAACAAGTGCCGCCATCTTGTGGTCCCTAATCCTAACACTCGTATTTAATGTCTGAAATAATGTGGGTTCTACAGTCGATTTTCTTGAGTTTACGGGACGAAAAACCCGAGTTTCCGGGAGAAAAAACCCGCTTGCCCGTGCCAGAGATAGACTAACTTGGGAACCGGTCGAAAAAAGGCTTAGAAAAATTTCTTCTAGTCACCGACTAGATTCGAAATCAAGAAGTCTTCCTTCGTGCAGTCAAGCACCATGGTGTGCAAACGCCACATCCATTGAGCCACACAGGCTGTTAGATGATTTCATTACATTCTTTTATGATTTCACTTTTTTTTTTTTTTTTTTTTTTTTGGCCTACTGCATTTAAAGTGAAACACCTTTGTCTACTTTCTTATTGCTAAATGTACTAGGCCATCAATAATATCATGATCTTTATCTTGCTCTTTAAGCAGATAAGTGCAATAAAATTTGCTCACCATTGATCTAAAAAAAGAAACTACTACTGTAAATGTTTGTGTAGTCTCTACACAAATCTCATCTCTTTACTTTTCATATCCCTTATTCCATCCACACCACCATCATCACTGATACTTCAAAAAGTATAAGGCATTGATCATAAATGATTAGTAGCAACATAATTCTTCAAAACTGCAATACCTGAAATGCCTTTATCTTTATGCAAAGGATAATATCTACATATTTCTGAGTTATAAATGGAATAGGAAGTTTTGTTATGCCATTTCATTAATCTTTTCAGTATTAGATATCATGGAGAATAAAAGATGTTAGAGGAGATGTTTATTTCATTTAATTCCACTATACTAAATTAATTATTAAATTCTTTCTGAATTATGCTTCTGTAGAGATATTGGAATGAAATACATGATTGGACCAGAGTGGATGAATCTTTTTGATGTTATAGTTGCTCAAGCAAGAAAGCCCAAATTTTTTACAGATCAAAGCAGGTAAACATATACTGCATATAAATTATTATTATTACTAGTAGAAGAAGAGATCTATTGCAAAAATTGTTTCTCATCCATCTTTAAGCTTTGTCTTATGATATTATTGATTTTGTACCATTACTGTTTTTTTTATCACTATATTTCTTCCCAATTTTATATAATAATTTAGTGGCAATTTTATTTCATTGGTATTTGTTTGGAAAGGAATAAGTTAATGTTTGAAGTTGAAAAGTTTAGAGTTGTATGTGAAATTTATGTTAAGACACCTCAGTGGAGCTGTCTGTAGAATATCATAAGCCATTGGCCATAAAAGCTTGAATTTTAAATCCTGTAAAAAAAATTTTTCTAGTAACTCGCTCATCTAACCTTGGAAAGAGTGAAAACCTTTCTTTCATCGAGACAGTTGAGAGGAGATACATAAAGTTGACTGATATAAAAACACCGACGCCTCGAATCCTTAGAGAGATAAACAATTATAAATTTTGTTATTTTATTAACAGTGATGTGGTCAACAGTAATTTGTTATAATAAGTTCCCTATTTGAATTTAAATTCACTATAATGGTATAGATTGTATTTGGTACTGATGACATGTCAATAAAGACTATAATAAACCTATAGTACATGAGCACTGTGGACCAAGGAATCTGGTTCCTCTTCTCTGGAAACCAAGTGTGGTATTCAAGCTACTTGAGAACTGCACTAAACATTACAAAAATCATCTAACATTTTAAAGACTAACAAACATCCACAAATTCCTCCGTTCCCATGGTGGAATTTCAATCCACAGTCTAATAGTTGGAGATTGGTTACAGTATTCACTTGGCTGCACTGGCTGGCATATACTATGAAAAATTAAGCAGTGACAGAACACTAATAGAAAATATTCAAGGAATGAAATCTGGAATGTATATCAATACTCGAGTTAGAAAAAGCCTTGAGAAACCTGAAATGTGAAAAGATAGTTGAAGTAAATGATGTTCATTCAGAAATTGTTAAATGTGAAAAAATAATTGAAGTCGAATTCCAGATTAGAGTAGAGCACTTATATCATCTCTCTCTCTCTCTCGTTTAATATATGTTTAAAATTATTAACTGACTTAAACACTGAGAAAAAATATAAGAGATTTAATAAGGTTTTGCTACTAGTTTCATTGGAAATGCCAACTTCGTCAGTTGAATACAGTACCATGGAGAAAACAACATCTTAAAAATATATTGTACTTTGCACAAACACAGAATTAAGAACACGTAGTAGTTGTGTTTGAAATTGAGTCCGAGCATTTGTTCTGGCATGAAGCACTTTGTGTGTGAATGATATCATGAGTATGCCAAAACTGGATTACAGCGCTATGTGAATCGGGCAGACTGTAACTGAGATTGCTGTTTAGATGGGTAGGGTTCAGAGCTATTTCTTTGGATTCCAAGATACGTCTTTCTAATTCATCAGAGCATTTATGGATGTCTGAAGTTAAGTTTCAGGCTATTTGATGTTGTTGTCCTTCAACACTGGTATTGGCAGAGAATAAAACATGGCTGGATAGGGCACTAGCACAGGTTCTGTTATAAGAAATGTTCATGTTGGTGTTCTTCTAGGCGAAGAGAGATGGACTTTTCTGTCTGCCCATAACATGGTTTGCTGCAACTGCAAATGATTTTGTATACTCCTGGGAACTGAAGAACGTTGTGTTTTACTTTAGGTTGACTGAGGAAAGATCGGAGTTTTGGAAAGGTAGAGAAATATGTCATCATCATCAAATTCCTGTCATGTACCCTCAAGGGGTGTACAGGATATGATAGTATCCTGTATGATATGATAGTACTACATGAAAAAAATTACATCATTACTAACTTCCTATCTACAATTTTCCTAAAACATTTATAAATTATTTATTAACACATAAATATAGGGTGTCCCAAAATTCACACAAGATTTAAATTTAGCGCCATTTGTGCGGTAAAGTGTTGCCAATGAGAAAAAAAAGGACCGCATGACAGCTGACAGTTCAGGGTTATTAAAAATGGAACACTACATGAAAGAATAAAGCATTTTCATTGTTGAGCAATATTTTAAAAAATAATGAAGGTTTGGCAGCTACAGTTCACAATTTTCATACAAAATATGGTCGGAATAGTGATTTAACTTTGTCAACTGTGAAAAGATTAATTAAAAAATTCAAGGAAATTGGATCAATTAGTGATCTTATACACTCTGGCCGTCCTTCAACAAGTCGTTCAACAGAAAACATCGAAGCAGTTCGCGATAGTGTTGCTGAGAGTCCAGGAACATCAATTCGGCACCGTGGTCTTGAATTGGGCATTTTGAGAAGCTCTCTACAGCGTAATCTCACAAATGATTTGCATCTTTATGCTTACAAAGTTCAATTGACTCAAGAACTGAAGCCTATTGACCACATACAGCGAAGAGAGTTCGTTAAATGGATTATGGAACAACAACAACAAGTGGATGCTTATTTTTCGAACAAAATCATCTTCAGTGATGAGGCTCATTTTCATCTTGATGGCTTCATTAATCGACAAAATTGTCGCATTTGGGGTTCAGAAAATCCACGAGTGATTGTTGAGAAACTAATGCATCCACAACGTGTCACTGTTTGGTGCGGATTTTGGGCTGGAGGCATCATCGGTCCATTATTCTTCAAAAATGTGGTTGGTAAGGCAATAACAGTTAATGGTGCTCGCTATCGCAACATGATAATCCAGTTTTTTGTGCCTAAATTGCAAGATATGGATGTGGACGACATGTGGTTTCAACAAGACGGTGCCACATGCCATACAGCCCAAGAAACAATTCAATTACTGCATGAGTAATTTCCTGGTCGTGTGATTTCCCATTTTGGTGATCAGAATTGGCCACCCAGATCATGTGACTTAACGCCGTTGGACTTTTTTCTTTGGGGTTTTTTGAAGTCTAAGCCAACTAGCCCACGACCACCCATGCCTTGAAGGAGGAAATTGAGCGCTGTATCAACGAAATTCAGCCACATTTATGCAAAACAGTCATGGAAAATTTCGACAAAAGAATGCGTATGTGCCAGCAAAGCTGTGGAGGCCATTTACCCAATATGCTATTCCATGCATAACCCTATACTGTATACTTTATGAATCAATAAGAAATTACAATTTTTAATTAAAACCCTGTGTTTTCTATCAAAATTACTTCTTGCATGAATTTTGGGACACCTTTTACATAAATATAAAATTAAGAAAGAAAAAATTACATAAACACATATTAAAAATCACCATTTTTGATATGTGTTTATTTCAGATTTTTCTTGAAAATTTCTGCAGTTTCAAAATTGGAATTAGCAGCTTCTCCCGTTATTTGTATGTTATGTAAGTTTGAATCGATAAAACCAACCTTTTCTAGCGTTAAAAGTGTGCTCGCCGAATTTATCTTCTTGTTTCCTTAAATTGTCAAATAGGCTGCGTGCTTTTGTTTGAATCGTAAACAAACTGAGAGGAATATTCTTGTTGAATTGATCATCTGTCCATATCATTAAAATCTTCTCCATTTCATGAATTGGTCCTTCTTTTTTTTTTGTTAAAATTGTACATTTCATATTAACTGCCCCTTTAGCTGCTTCCATTATTCTTGATTTATCTTTTATGATTGTTGAAACAGTTGAATGCGATAGTTTTTCTTCTCGTGCTATTTCACTGACTTTCTTTCCTTTGTCATATGCTTTACTCACCTGCATTTTAACATCTAAACTTAAAGCTTTCCTCGCCTTCTTTTTTATGTTTGAATTTTCATCAGTAGCATTACTTCTCTTACTGGACATAATAGGGTTATGACGAGATACAAAAATTGCAATGAGAGAAACGGACATTTCGACTGCTGATTAGCAACTAACCTGCCAAAGGCTGTGATAAGTTAGAACTGGGTGAATCATATCAGCAGCTATTGGGTATTGGTGATAGGCTTTGCTTGTCAACTAATGGCGACGTTCAATGTGTATACAAAAGTAATGTGATATATGTATGTATGTGCTAGCAGCAAAGTTAAATTATAGAATTTTTAATAATATTTTGGTCGTCGTAAGTTGAGGACTGCCTGTAGTCTCTTTCCAGTGTTTTTAATCAATTATACCTTGTTTTCTTTGTAAAGATTTTGTAAAAAAAAAAAAACTTTTTTTTTTTTCATAGAAAATATGGTAACATAAAAAATTTAAACCAGTCAATGATATCCATTTTCTATCAATGAATTAATCTATTTTTAATTTAAGACCATTTAGGATCTATGACAGGGATACACAAAGTCAGCTATGGGAGAGAGTTACCATGCTGCAGAAGGGAAAAATTTACATTGAGGTAAGTCTGGTTGGGAAAAAATTCATATGAATTAAATTTCTAAATCATATGTATATTGCCATCATCACTTCTGTAAAGCCAAAAATCTCATACATTCATGTTGATGTTTTCTTGAAGGGAAACTACATAGAACTAGGACTGTAGTAAATAATATAATTGCTAAACTGTTGAATAGGTTCTTTATTTGAATAAAACCACTAATGATTACTACTAGCTGAATCTGACATTATCTAGGCACTAAAAAGATGCATGTGAGCACACACATCGTTAAAAGACTAATTGAAATGACATAAAGAACAAAAAAAAAGTCATTTCCTGATAAGTGTCTTCAAGGAGCATACAGGATACTATGAGAGTACTATAATATAAAGTTTACATTAACAGTAACTTCCTATTCTAGCCATTTCCATTCTTCCAAATTCTCCTTTGGTCTTTTTGGTCAATCACCAGTTCAAAGACTTGGAACAAGTCTCTTGGATTGTTCCAAGTCTTTTTCCTGCCATCAAACATGCTCTTCAGGTTAGGTAAAATACAATGTTAAATTAACTCGACTAATACTTTCTTGAATACTAATTTCCATTTGTAATATGATGCTTCCATTAATTTTATCTGTTTCCTGTCCTGATTTTTCTCAGAACTATTATATCTGTGGTCTCTAGTCACAATATTATAACTTATTTTATTTCTAAGCCAACTTTAAAGCTGGTTTGAACAGGGTCTTATATGCTGCTAGTTTAGCATTTCATCTAATTTCTATTATTCCATAAAACTTAATTCACTTAGGCCCTCCACCTTTAGTGTTACTATTTTTCTGTTATCTATTTTCATATTTCATATAAGCTAGGTTCAGAACTATATAAATACGCAGGAACAAGATTCAAAGGAAGACTCTTATTATTTTTAAATAAAATTTACTCAACTGGTATCCCCCCCAATAGAATGGAAAAAAGCAATTGTGATTCCTATCTTTAAGAAAGGTAATAGAGATGACCCTAAAAACTATAGAGGTATCAGTATACTAAATTCATGTTACAAAATATACAGCAGAATCTTAAATAACAAACTAATGAAATATTCCGAAAACTTTATTCTAGAGGTACAAAATGGATTTAGAAAAGGACGATCATGTATAGACCCAGCCTTCTGCCTAAAATTAATAATAGAGAAAAGAAGAGAATATAATTTAGAAACACATATTGCATTTATTGACTTTGAAAAAGCATTTGACAAAGTTAAAAGAAACATATTATTTAACATATTAAAAGAAAGACAAATACCAAATAATATCCTAAAAGCTGTCACAAGTATATATGAAAATAATCAACTACAAATAAGATTAAATCATGAGCTATCATATACAAGAGAGATAAACCAAGGGGTCAGACAGGGATGTCCCCTCTCAGCAACTCTTTTTAATATCTACTTAAATGAAATAATAATAAAATGGAGTAAAAACTTACATCAAGGAATTAAACTTTCACCTACAGTTAACTTAAACACTCTCCTCTTTGCAGATGACCAAATAATAATTACAAATTCTGAAGATAACTTACAGAAAGCTGTTTTAAATCTAAATGAGATATCCAAAGATTATGGTATGATAATATCAACGGAAAAATCAAAAACTATGGCCTTTAAAGGACAAGATCCAGCAAGAACTAAAATAGTATTAGATAACAAGATCTTAGAACAGGTGAATTCATTTAACTACCTAGGATGTATGAACACTTATGAAAATGAAAAAGATATAAACATAAAAATTGCAAAATATTTAAAAATAACAGGAGTAATTAACTCTGTATTTAAACCAAACCTAGTTCAAAAACAAACCAGGCTAAAAGTATACAACACTTACAACAGCTCTACCGGTCTTAATGTATGGAAGCGAAATCTGGACAATAAAACAAAAAGACAAACAAAGATTAACAACAGCAGAAATGAAGTTTATGAGAAAAACTGCAAAGTATACCCTATTTGATCACAAAAGAAACAAAGATATTATGAAAGAATTAAACCAAGAACCAGTAATTGAAAAAATTAAAAAATATAAACAAAGATGGATGGAACACGTTCAAAGAATGAAAACAGAAAGATTACCAAAACAAGCCTTAAAGTACAAGCCATTAGGAAAAAGAAAACCAGAACGTCCTCTTAAACGATTCAACGATGACTTCTAAGTCCGGAACAGGCCATATAAGTGTTTTAATTTTTCTAATTCACTTAAGATTGCAGCTAATATTTTCCAAGTTCCTTCATAGTTTTGGTTTTGTATTCCAAGTATTATAATTAAAACATTGCTAATATATGTAAACATAATAGAAAATTTTAGTTTTATGTTTTCTTTATTGAATTAGATTAAAAGATCTGATAATAAGTTTAAAAGGTGTCAGCTACCATTGACACCATTTGTAAATGATGCTTGTTTATCTTTTTAAAAATGTAATTTCTTACTATTTATTTCAAAAAAAAAAATTCTACTTTATTTTTAAAGAATGGCTGCTCTCACAAAAAAAAATTAAAAAGAAATGTTTTCACTGTGTTTTAGTGGTTCAGCCAGAATGCTACAACTTTTTTTCATTTCAGAGTAGCACTTAAAAAATAAAAAAGAATTGCCCACCTCTCACTGGCTTTTTAACCAAACTATTTGAGAAGTTAGAATTCATATTATTATACTGCTTACTTTGTCTTGGAAACAGAAGATTACAGGACTGACATGGTGATATTTTTCCTTCTTGGTTGGCTAAGTGGTTAACAGTGCTACTCTCCAACCAAGTATGCCTTGCTTGGGTTCAAATCCCACCATAGGCATGAGTATTTGGGATTGTCAGTTGGTACATGAATTTCATTGCTCCTATGTAAGGACAATCACCCCGCTTATTGCAGACCTCAGGAGGTTCAAGAGTTTTGAAAAAATTCTGCTTTTATTTTCTAAAGCAGATTTTATGGATTATCTATGCCTTAGTCCAACTACAGTATTAATACAATAACTTTACAACTTATTGTACTAATGTAAGGTTTTTAATATGATTAAGCAACATATTTCATAAAATTGCAAATAGAAACTAAGGAGAACTATATGGGAGCATTATATACTCCCATACAGTTCTCCTTAGTTTCTATTTGTCATTCTGTTGCTTGTTAATTGAATTCTTCAATAAAGGATTTTCCTTTAGGGTGATGGAATTTTTGATTTAAAAAAAATTATAAAATGTTAAAGCCTAGAAAACTGAGAAGAGACCACCAAATAGCTTTTAAGGAATGCAGAGAACTGACCAGAGCCTGACAAATGTTTAGTCCGCATCTTGTGGTGTACCTTATTACTAGTTATTCACTTGAATACTCAACAAAGGTCTACTTGCAACTAGAAACTTAGCTAACCAAATTTAATCTGCATTGGCTTAAACTGCACACAAATACAAAAGTGTAACATGATCAAATGTCAAGAAATGACATTGTCTGATTAAACAAGACCACTTCTGTTTTTATAATAGATTGAGCAATGAAAAATCAGCTACTAAAAAAAATTGCAACTCAATGAAATTGAAGTAAAGACACCATCACCATACAAAGCATCAGTGGAAAAGAGGTGACATTGACTGAGGAATTATAGAAGTTATGTTGACATAATTAGTTTTGCCAAGATGAAGAAAATAGGTAAGATACTTCTGAATAATAATGTTATATATTAATACACTGGTAATCAGGAAAGGGAAGAAATAGCTACAGTATTCAATGCTAAATATGAAGATAAAATTCTGAATGCAGATTCTTGTTGGAGATCTAAGCAGCAGAGTAGGAAATCAATTCCAGAAATAGAAATGTTTTGGGAAATTTTGGAGAAAAGAGTAGAGCTAATAGTAATGCTAAGTGACATTGGAACTAGTCATTACTAATGACTATATATATTCTGTATATTAGGAATATACAGAAACCTTATATTCTTTTGGTGAGCACCATTTGTTTTTGTGCAGAATGAAAAATTCATTCTGCACAAAAAGGCAAATATATTGCCTTTTATTAGTGTTCATGTATTTTAAGTAATACATGCCAAGATAAATTTCATGCTGAAGGTTATATTGTCTTAGACTGTGTAGTAAAATTTTGAAACTTTCAAGTGTTATTTTATATCCATTATCAAATTCCTGCCATGTACCCTCAAGGGGTGTACAGGATATGATAGTACTACATGAAAATTTTACATCATTACTAACTTCCTATCTACAATTTTCCTCCAAATCAGTCTGTTACTTCTCAAGACTCCAACATTATCAGATCTTATATTTCTATCGTCTGAGGCACTTTTTACCATATCAATCCATCTATATCTTGGTCTTCCTCTGGGTCGTTTTCCTGTCAACCTGGCAGAGAACACTTGTTTTGCTAATCTTTCTTCGCCCATTCTGTTTAACTGACAATACCACCTAAGATTAGCTCTGCTAACGCATTCCTGGATGCTGACAATGTCAAGTTCTTTCCTAACAACCTCGTTTTTAATATGATATTGGCATTGATGCCATCTGGTCACGCCTCTAATCTTTCTCAGGACTCTCATATCTGCGGTCTCTAGTCTTTGGTCAAGTGTTTCACTTCTTACCCAGCTCTCAGATCCATAAGTTAAAACTGGTTTGAACACTGTCTTGTATTCAGCTAATTTAGTGATCCGACTAATTTCTCTCTTATTCCATATGAATTTATTCAATTGACTTCCTACTATACCAGGTTTGTTGATTCTGTTATCTATTTCCATATTTAATTTACCATCTTCACTAAAAATCCTGCCTAAGTAGCTGAATTGTTTTACTTGTTCTATAGGCTCTCCATTCAAAATGCAGTTGAAATTTTCAAAGATTCTGCCTCTTTTCATTGTCTTCTTGTTATTGCTGATCTTCATACCATATCTATTACAACAGTTATTCAGTTTAGTTAGGGAATCTTGCAGACTTGTAGTGGATTTATTTAGAAGTATAATATCATCTGCATAAAGCAAAGAGCTGACATTAACATCTCCAATTTTGATATCATGTTTAATACCACTTTCTTTCATAATGTGATCCATATAGATAATGAATAACAGAGGGGATAATGTACATCCTTATCTCACACCAGATTCAACATTAAACCATCTTCCTGTTCTTCCTTCAATTCTAACTGCTGACTTACAACTCAAATAAAGACTAAGTATTGCTTGATATAATGCCCCATTGACACCATATAACTGTAGCGTATTGAATAGCTTCTCTCTTGGCACCTTGTCATATGCCTTTTCTAGATCTACAAAACTTAAATACAGATCTTTGTTATATTCCCATGATTTCTCAACTATTTGTCGTAAAGTGAAGATCTGATTCTTACAGCCTCGATTTGGCCTGAATCCAGCTTGTTCTTCACCAAGCTTTCTTCCACAATTCTTCTCAACCATTTCTGAAGTATACTTGCATAGATCTTGCCAGGAACACTCACTAGGGAAATACCTCTGTAATTCTCACATTCAGTTTTATTTCCCTTTTTATATATGGGTACTATGAAAGCTCTACTCCAATCATCAGGAATTCGTCCCTCTGTCCAGGCCTTCTGAACTATGCAGTGCAGCCACTATAAAACTTTTATACCACTATACTTCAGCATTTCTGGTCGAATATCATCTACTCCTGTAGCCTTTCCACATTTCAAGCCTTTGTTGCCTTTTTCTACTTCAAGTATGGATATGTATTCCTGACTGTATGCCTGTTGAGTGTTTTTTACCTTTGTGCTATCACTGCTTGTTTCATTTAGCAATTTTTCGAAATAATTACTCCATACTTCAAGGATATCTTTTTCTCCCGTTTTCATGTCACCTTTATCATCTCTAGCTCCTTTTATAGCACTCTTTCCTTCATTTCTAAGCTTCTTCAACAACCTCCACTCCAGAATATTTTGCCATCTTCTTGATATTTATTTTCTGTGTACTTCCCAAAGTCCTTTCATGACTTTTGTTTAGCTAGTTTTACACACTCACTGTTTAGCTTTCTTACATTTGTCTCCGTATTCTCTAAGAGCACAAGCTGACTTTTTTGCCAGGAACTTTTGATATGCTTTCTTCTTTTCTTTCACTGCCTCTTTAACTTCCTGTGTCCACCATGTAGTTCTGATTTTTGTATCCTTGCAGACAATCTCACCACATGCTGTCTCTCTGGCTGAATCAATCAGGGTTTTCTTCAAGGCTTCCCACTGAATCTCCAAGGTTTGGTTCCTGTTCTCAAACTCTTTCATTTTTTCTTCAATAATCTTTGGCCTACAGTTCACATCTGAAAGCTGCTCACATTTTATTCGTTTTAAAACTTTCTTACATGTCATTCTTTTCAATTTGAAATTCAATTTTATCCTGCTCAAGACTAAATAGTGATCACTTCCAATTTCAAATCCTCTGTACACTCTGGTGTCCTGCACCAGGGAGAAAACATCACTATCAACAATAACATAGTCAACGAGACTTTTCTTATTCCTTGCCTCTTCTCTCCATGTGAATTTGTACACATTTTTATGTTGGAATATTGTGTTAGTAATAACCAGTCCATGTCCTGTGCAGAAATCCAACAGGTATTTGCCATTATTATTAGCTTTGCTCTTTTCTCCAAATTTTCCCAAAATATTTTTGTATATCTGACAATCATCCCCAACAAGGACCAACTTTTCCTTTTTCATTGTATCAGTTACTTTTTCTAAAACCTGAAAAAATTCCTCCATTTCTACCTTAGTAGAACCTTTTGTGGGACCATAGACACAAATAAATCTCATTGTCCAGTTTTCCATTCTCATATTTGCTCACATCACTCTACTCGAGACTGCCTGCCATTCAAGAAGATTTGCCTCGTATTTTGTGTTGAATACTATGGCTACTCCTTCTTTTCCTCGATTGTCATTTCCTGAATAATACATTTTGTATTTATTGCTCAAAGATCTCACCAGTTCTTTGTCTTTTTTGTTTCGGTCACCCCGATTATATCGATCTGGTACTTACCTAATTCCTCAGCTTGCTCCATTTCTTTGCCATCCAGGATTCTTATGTTGATAGTACCGATCTTTAACTCTGGTGATACTGAGTTTGTGGTGTGTTTTTAGATTTTTTCCAGTAGCTGACTTTTTGCTGTTTACTCTGGTTCCCTGGTGAAAACAATGGGGGCCTTGTTTAACTGGACGACGCCCCCAGCCGGCATGAAATTTTGTCATGCTGTACCATCATTTTCTATATTGGTTTAAGCCAATAAGAATACAATTTGGTCGGAAAAATCTAAATTGCCGGCCCATCCTCGTTCATTCAGTATCCAGGTAGATACACAACAGGGTGCACCACAAGAAGGTAAGGATTGGACGTTAGGTCAGAAGCCCTGGTTGGCTCTCCGCATTCCTTTAAAGGCTATGTGGAGGTCTCCTCTCAGTTATACAGCTTTGACCCTTAAACACCCCGTTTTATTTTATTTGACTATAAAAAGATGACATTCAGTATGCTCGTTGTGTGTTACTTAATTTACCACACTGAAGCCTTTCTGGTCCTAATATCGATAATTGAACCAGTTTTTTGTATTAAAATAAATGAAGATTACTAACTTCATTTATTTTGTAAATGAAGTTAGTAATCTGCTCTTTACAGGTACCAAACACCAAACTTAGATTTTGGTAACTGAAAATGAACTTGAAAAAAAATTTAGGTGTAAAACTTAAATGATGCAAGGAGATAGTTAAACAATTAATTATAACATAATAATAAGGACACTTACCAAAAAAAAGTTGTGTACTCATCAGACAAAAAACATGGATATATCAAGCCATGGAAATCTTAATAAGCTTAATATCTTTTTTGGATAAAATAGTGGTGTTTATTATTAAGGACAGCTTGAAGGAACATTTAAGTGCCAAAAAATGTATAAGTGAATCATGACTTGGCTTTGTTAAAGATAAGTCTTCTTTATCAAACTTAGTTACCATGATACTTGTAAATAAGAAATTAGATGCAGGTAATAATTTCAACTTCATATATTTCTAATCTTAATAGTGCATTCAATACTGCACCATACTCATCTTATTTACATATCAAAGGAATGTGGAAGGAAAAGGAGTAGCTATAGTATTCAACACCAAATGTGAGTATAATCTTCATGAATGGCAGACAATATCAAGTAGAGTGTGGACAAATATTAGAATGGGGAACTAGACAACGAGGCTTATTTGTGCCTATGATCCCACAGAAGGTTCTACTAAGGAAGAAGTGGAGGAATTTTTTGAGGAATAAGAAAAAGCAGTTAACACAATGAAAAAAAAGAAAAATTGGTTTTGTTAGATATCTAAACAGCAGAGTAGGAAACGATTTCCAGACATACCAAAACGTTTAGAGAAATTTTTGGAGAAAATAGCAAAACTAATAATAATTGCTTGTGTTACATGTGGTACTCGCATGTGATAACATGCTAGATTTCTTCAACAGGACATGGACTAGTTGTTATTATTAGCACCATGTTCCAACATAAATACGCGTACAAATTCACATGGAGAGAAAATGCAAGAAAAAAGAGAAGACTCATTGACTATGTTATTGTTGACAGTGATGTTTTCCCAATGGTTCAGGACTCAAGCATATATAGAGGATTTGAATCTGGAAGTGATCACCATTTAGTGTTGGGCAGGATAAAATTGAATTTCATATTGAAAAGAAGGGTGTGTAAGAAAGTTATGAAATTAATCAAAGTTGAACAGCTATTAAAGGTAAAATGCATCCTTAGGTTCAACTCAGTACACAGTATCGGTTCAGCTCAAGAAAAAAAAAAGAAAGTGTTTGTGAACAAGAACCAAATCTAGCAGATTCGGTGGCAAACCCTGAAGAAAATATTGATTGATTCAGCCAGAGCGGTATGTGGTGGACTCAGGAAGTTAGAGGCAGTCAAGGAAAAGAAGAAAGCATATGGAAAATTCCCACAAGTAAGTCGGCTTGTACTCTTAAAGGATAAAGGAAGGAAAATTTAAGGGAGCAAAACTTAAATCTATTTTTAAGTTTTGTAGATTTCAAAAAGGCACATGACAAAATGTCAAGAGGAAAGGTGTTCAAAATGCTCCAGTTATATGATGTAAATGTGACATTATGTCAAGCAATACTTAGTCTACATTATTATTGTATTATGAGTATCTCCATAGAGTCCAAGGACTTATTGCAGGAGATCCACACAATCTATCATACCTCTCCTTAAACCCATCAATAGACAAAGTGCTTGCAACCGACTGTAACCCATTCATTCACAACTCTCCAACTCTCGAAACATCTAGTCCTCAAACACCTACTAATCTCAACTTTACTCAACTTCCAGTGATGACCTCTTGTTTTCCTCCTCTAGCCAAGTGCTAAAACATTTGTCCTGCATCAATCCTATAAAATCCTTTAAGTAACTTAAGTGTTTTTATCATATCCCCTCTTTTTCACCTGTCAACCACCTTCTGCAGTCCACACACCCTTAATCTATCCTCACGGGGAACATTCCACCATTCACAATCTTGGTCGCTCATTTCTGAATATTCTTCACTTTCTCATCCCTAAGAAACCTAGGAGACCAGACCTAGCAAAGTAATCCAGATATGGACATATCAAGGCCTTAAAGAGGAATAATAACTTCCTTATCTCTACGTGTGTATTCTTCAATAGCCAAGTAATCTTATGAGGCTACCTTAGCAGTATGCCCTCTAAACTTCAATTCTCAATCACCACTAAATCCCTAGCTTCATCTAATCCAGGAGTACAGTTCCATTCATGTAGTACACAACTTGTAATCGATTTATCCTAAATTGCATAACTTTACATTTCTCCATATTTGAATATAATAAATTAGTAGTTAGAATTTGAAGAGGTATGGGAAGTTAGTGATGTTAAATCACATGTGTGACGAGTTCACATTTACTTCACTGTTATTCATTATCTATGTAGATCACATTAAAGGAAAGTGGTATTAAATCTCATATCAAAATTGGTAATGTTAATCATAGTTCTTTTCTTTATGCAGATGATGTTATACTTCTGAATAAATCCAGCACAAGTCTGCAAGATTCCCTGACTTAAATTGAATAACTGTTGCAATAAATTTGGTATGAAAATCGCAACAAAAAGACAAAAACAGTAAAAATAGGTAGAAACATTGAAAACATCAACTCTATCCTGAATGGTGAACCTATATAACAAGTAAAGCATTTCAGCTATTTAGGCACAATTTTTAGTGAAGATGGTAAATTCAATATGGAAATAGACAACAGAATCAACAAAGCTGGTATGGTAGGAAGTCAATTGAATAAATTCATGTGGAATAAGAGAGAAGTTAGTCGGAACACTAAATTAGCTGTATACAAGACAGTGTTCAAGCCTATTTTAACTTATGGATCTGAGAGCTGGGATAGAAATAAAACACTTGATCAAAGCCTGGAGAGTTCTGAGATTAGTGAAGTGAACTGATTAGTGAGAAGTGAGAACGATTAGTGGAGTGAACTGATGGCATTAATGGCAGTATTGTATTAAAAATTAGGATATTAGGAAAGAATTGACATTGTTATCATCCAGGAATATGTTAGCAGAGCTAATCTCAGGTGGTATGGTCACTTAAACTGAATGGGTGAGGAAAGATTAGGAAAGCAATTTTTCTCTGCCAGGTTGGCAGGAAAAATCGAAGGAAGGTATAAGTGGATTGATACAGTAAAAAGTGTCTTAGAAGACATAAATATAAGATCTGATAATGTTAGAATCTTGACAGTTAATAGATTAATTTGGAGGAAAATTATTGATCTGAAGTTAGTAATATAACTTCTTCATGTAGTACTATCATAATATCCTGTACACCCTGCTTGTGAGGGTATATGTCAGGAATTTAATGATGAGGAAGAGGAGAAGGAATATGGCATAAGGGTTAATCACTGAAGTGGTCAGAAGCATAATTAAGGAAGAGAAAGCAGAGTGGTATTGAATATTAGCAATAAAAAGACAACTGTGAAAATAGGTGGGAATATAAAAAAACATCCACTTCATTCTTGTGAGTATAGAGCAAGTAAAACATTTCATATATTCAGTCACGGTTTTTAGTGATGATTGTAAATTAAATTTGGAAATAAATATTGGAATAAGCAAAACTGTTATGGCTATAAGCCATTTGGATAAACTATATTGAAGACTAGAGAAATAAACTGAAATACTAAACTAGCACTATTGAAGTCAATGTTTAAACAATATTAATTTAATGATCTTAAAGTGAAGTAGAAGTAAAACAGTTGCTTAAATATTAAATACCGCAATTAAATAAGAGCCATAAAAAAAATTAGAAAAGTGGACATGATGGAATCAATGGAAGGATCACATTAAAAATAAAGTATTAGTGAGGAACTTGACATCATTAGCATTCTAAAATGTACAAGTGATATGGTATGGCTAATTTAAACAGGATGAAGTAGAAAATTTAATAATGCAGATGTTTGATAGCAGGAGGAAAAAAAAACAGAGGAAGACAAGTTTAAGTGGACTAATGAAGTTAGAAGCCCAAAAAATATTTGAGTATGTTGAGACATCATAATGTAATTAATTTTGAATAAAATTTTTGTTAGGAAGCAGTAATGATGTAAACATAAATATGTAGTACACTCATATTATTTTTACACCCTTCAGCACACTTATCAGGAAATGATGATGAAAAGTCAAAATGACTAGGTTACATTTACAATTAACAAAATTTTTTAGACACCTTGCATTACAATTCTATATGTAAACTTACTAAAATTGTGATTTTGTTTGTTTTGTCTCTTTACAGGTAAAATTTCATTGACTTATTATGTACTGCAATATTCATTTGAAACATGGATACAATGAATTAGTAAACAATTCTTATTTCAGGGAAATTTGAAAGAACTGCAAGATATGACAGGATGGTATGGTAGTTCTGTGCTGTATTTTGGGGACCAGATATATAGTGATCTTGCTGATCTTACTTTGCATCATGGATGGAGAACAGGTGCTATCATCTTTGAATTATCTGTAAGAAGATTTCAAGTCTCTTAAAATTATGAATCACACATAACATATGAAACTTTTACAGTTTCTGGTTTATCATAATCATATTTATCTCCCCTCCCCACGGCTCTTGTAGTAAACTCAGATTTTCCTCTTGTAAAAAGACAACATATTGGCCAATGATCACATGCAATTAACAGATATTGTACACTACATTTGTAGTTGCTTTAGAAGTCCTCTCTTCAAATACATCCTTTGAGTATTGTTTTGTGACTAAGGAAATAAAATTTTATCCCCCCCCCCATGGTTTGTTGCTTTTTTTAAGTGGTCATAATTATATATCTCAGTTGCATGTGTTCCAGGTGGAAAAAATCCCACCATCTCTATCTAAGACCATGTGATATAGCTTTGCTTGAAAACAAACAAAATTTTTTCCATCATCAGAAACATTGTATTTCTTTCCTTGCTGAGTGAGGTATGGAAAAATTACTGTCACAAAGAACATTTTATAATATGTTTAATACTTTATTTAATTTTATATTTATAAAGTGCTTCAATAGCACAGTTAGTGATGATGGTTGGAAAGGCCTCAGTTCGCATTGTCTAAAATGCAAAAAAAATTATGAAAGCTTTTTTACTAAACATGAGTTAGCTGATCTCGTACGCATGCAAAACAGACAATCCAGTCCAGAGCATATTTTACGGACATGACAGATTATAGGGACAGGACTCGCCATCCTGTCATTACCAAAATTGCACATCTTCACTAATGTGCCTAATTAATAGAAAATATAGAAAATAAAATTAGTAGAAAAGATAATGCCTCTGTAGCACAATTAAAAGAATGACAGTACATTGCACCCTTCGATTGGAATAGACCTAAGTTCAATTCTTGTCGTGATGGGAGGAATCTTTATGTGGACTTTTTCAATCGAAGGTGAGTTAGCCGATCTCATATGGAGGTAGCAGGATTTTTCTCCTGGAAACTCAAGTTTTTCATCCCGCACACAGACAAATCGGCCCTTCAGAACACATGCAATTTACAGACAAAAAATACTAGTTGTGGTGGTGGTGGGCAGTTGATGGAGATAATTGGTAGTAGAGGTTTCGGTGTTAGTGGTGGAGACAGTTGTATATTAGATGTCCTCCCGCGATGAGTCTTCAGACTCCTTGGAGGTGTCACGAATAATAATAATAATATTATTAAACATTTCAGCTATTTAGACACAATTTTTAATAAAGATGATAAATTAAATATGAAATAGATAACCTGATAACTGGGAGTTATGGTGGGTAGAAACTTACTTTGGAGACTAAACATGAAACTTATCGAGCTGCCTTTGATGTAATAAGTATGGTGATGGTGTCACACCAGATAGTGACATTCATTTATATTAAATAACAAAATTGATAACTTAAGTGAAATGAATAATTTAATAAAAAAATTTTCACCCATGCATAATTTGCAATGCAATATTTAGGCTTTGTCAATACAAAAAATTAAATACAATGACATACAGTTGAACTGGGGGGTGGGGGGGGATAAACAGAGCACCACAAAAACTTTAATAATGTACAAATGGTCAATTTATTCCTACAGTTAAAAAAAGAAAACACTAGGATGATGTAATATTCTTCATCGCTTTCATTATAATGTTCCTTAAATTTTGAAAGGAATGTTTCGTGGGGATGGCATGTTCCACAAAGCCTGACTGTGCAGGGATTCTTAAAACTTGATGTATGTTTTATGTTCCTCTTAAAAACAGAGACAAATTAGTTGACCATTTATTACTTTACTTGAAGCTTTTTGGTGATTTGTTGAATTTTTTTTCTCTTCAGTTATTCTGTTTCTTTTTCTTTCTATGAGGATGCTTATAATACCTAGGTGAAATTTTTTTGTTATTTTTTTCTTTTATTTTTTTAATTTAATGTCTACTTAAGTTCTTAGTTTAAAACAGACATTCATCTACTACTTAAAGACATTTAAAAACTTGGTGCTCATGGTGTGATTTGAACCAACAGCCAGTTGGCTAGAAGTGGGGTAAGCTACATGTTTGACCAACTCAATCAGTTCATTATTAAAAATCGCTAACAGCAAATGTGCAGTTTTAAAAAAAAAAAAAAATCTCTCTCTCTCTCTCTCATATATGGGTCTATTTTAATTTTATAATATTTTATTATAGGAAGAAATTGAAATTCTTAATTCAGAAGAATTTAGGCATGCAGTCAGCTGGTTGCAAACTTTGCAGCACCTAATTGAGGAAATGCAGGTAATTTCTTCATCAAACACTTTTTATTTTTATAGTTGTAAAAAAGAAATGTTAGAACTTTTTTTTTCACACATTATGTTAGATAATCTAGTTCCACTGCTGTAGAGATTAAACATGGTGGTACTCTTTCAAGTCACTTGATTTCTTCAGCAAGCTAGGTGAAAGTCAGTCTCATGCTATACACCAAAAGTCATCTGCCTCCAACTTTCACAAACATCCATGCCACAGGGGAGTTTGAATTTACAGCCTGTTGATAGAAGAGCAGGTGTGCTATTTCATTGAGTAATGAGTATTTTTACATTTTATGCTGACAGTTATAGGTGTGTGTATGTTTTGATTTAAATAAATTGCAAATTGCAATATAAACTTACTATCTTAGAAACATTAGAATACAAAACTTATCCTTAATATTTTAATAATCAGAGGAATGCTGACTCAGGAAACCTTACAGCATAAATTGGATTGAATAATTGTTTCCTATATATGTACTGAAATCATTGTTTTATTACTTCTCTACATTAAGAAAATATTTTCATAAAAAATATTTAATCATTACAATAAATTTTTGGAAAGTATTGTGCAATTTAGATACCTTAAAAGAAATTCAAAGGAATGCGGAGAACCAATCAGGGCTTCTGACCTAATGTCCAATCCTCACCTTTTTGTGGTGCACCCTGTTATGCATCTACCTAGATACTAAACGAACAAGGATGGCTGGCAATTTGGGATTGGATTTAGCCGACCAAATTGTATTCTTATTGGCTTAAACCAAAATATAAAAATGTTGGTACAACATGACAGAAGAATTTCATGCTAGCTGGGGCATTGCCCAATTAAACAAAGTCCCGGTTGTTTTTGCCAGGGAACCAGGGCTAATGGCAAAAAGTCAGCTACTGGAACAAATCCTAAAAGACACCCAACTTGTCACCAGAGTTCAAGATTGGTATTATCAACATAAGAAGCCTGAATGGCAAAAACATGGGGCTAGTTAAGGAATTGGATAAATACCAGATCAACATAATAGGGGTGACTGAAATAAAAAAAGATAAAATCTAGTGAGATTTTTCTGAGCAATAAATACAAAATGTTATATTCAGGCAATGACAATCAGGTGAAAAGGTGGTGTAGCAATAGTATCAAACACAAAATACGAGGCTGATCTTCTTGAATGGCAAGCAATATCAAGTAGAGTGATGTAGCAAATATGGAATGGAGAATTCGACAATGAGACTTATTTGTGCCTATGGTCCCACAGAAGGTTCTACTAAGGTAGAAATGGAGGAATTTTTTTAAGCTTTTGAGAAAGCAACCGACACAATGAAAAAGGAAAAGTTGGTCCTTGTTGGGGATCTAAATAGAAGAATGGGAAATGATTGTCAGACATACAAATATATTTTGGGAAAATTTGGAGAAAAGAGCAAAGCTAATAATAATGGCAAATACCTGTTGGATTTCTGCTCAGGACATGGATTGGTTATTACTAACACAATGTTCCAACATACAAATTTACAAATGGAGAGAAGAGGCAAGGAATAAGAAAAGTCTCATTGACTATGTTATTGTTGATAGTGATGTTTTCCCACTGGTGCAAGACAGTAGAGTGTAAAGAGGATTTGAAATTGGAAGTGATCACCATTTAGTCTCGAGCAGGATAAAATTAAATTTCGTACTGAAAACAAGAACGTGTAAGAAAGTTTTAAAGGGAATAAAAGTTGAGCAGCTCTCAGTTGTGAACTGTAGACTAAAATACACAAACATTATTGAAGAAAAAATGAAAGAGTTTGAGAACAGGAACCAAACCTTGGAGAGTCAGTGGCAAATTCTATAGAAAACTTTCATTGATTCTGCCAGAGGCATATGGTGAGGTTGTCTACAAGGATAGAAAATCAGAACTACATGATGGATATAGGAAGTTAAAGAGACAGTGAAGGAAAAGAAAAAAGCATAGCAAAAGTTCCTGGTAAATAAGTCAGCTTGTACTCTTAGAGAAGACAGAGACGAGCGTAAAAATGCTAAAGACTGTATAAAACTAGCTAAACAAAAGTCATGGGAAGACTTTGGTAAGAACATAAAAAATAAATATCAAGAAGGTGCCAAGATATTCTGGAGGCTGTTTTTTTCCTCTATTTCTGAAAAAGCTCAGAAATGGAGGAGAGAGTGCTGTAAAAGAAATTAGAGATGATAAAGGTGACATGAAAACTGGTGGATAAAGATATCCTTGATGTATGGAGTAATTATTTTGAAAAATTGCTAAATAAAACAAGCAGTGATGACAGCACAGTAGTAAAATACACTCAACAGACATGCAATCAGGAACACATATCCATACTTGAAGTAGGAAAAGCCATCAAAAGCCTGAAATGTGGAAAGGAAGCCGGAGTAGATGATATTCGACCAGAAATGCTCAAATATGAGCATTTCTGGTCGAATATCAAAGTATAAAAGTCTTACAGTGGCTGCACTGCATAGTTCAGAATGCCTGGTCAAAGGGGCAAATTCTGGATGATTAGAGTAGCACTCTCATAGTAGCCGTATATAAAAAGGGAAATAAAACTGAATGTGAGAATTAAAGAGGTATTTTCCTCATGAGTGTTCCTGGTAAAATTTATGTAAGTATACTTGAGAAACAGTTGAGAAGGACTGTGAAAGAAAAGCTTGGTGAAGAACAAGTTGGATTCAGGCCAAATAGAGGCTGTCAGGATCAGATTTTCACTTTAAGATAAAAAGTTGAGAAATCATGGGAATGTAACAAAGTTTTGTAGATCTGGAAAAGGCAATGACAGGGTCAAGAGAGAATCTTTTCAAAGTGAAAGTGCTTCAGTCATGGTGTCAATTGTGTACTATATCAAACAATACTTAATCTTTATTTGTGTTGTAAGTTCATCATCAAATTCCTGCAATGTACCCTCAAGGGGTGTACAGGATATGATAGTACTACATGAAAAAAATTACATCATTACTAACTTCCTATCTACAATTTTCCTCCAAATCAGTCTGTTACTTCTCAAGACTCCAACATTATCAGATCTTATATTTCTATCATCTAATGCACTTTGTACTGTATCAATCCACCTATATTTTGGTCTTCCTCTGGGTCGTTTTGCTGCCAACCTGCCAGAGAACACTTGTTTTGCTAATCTTTCTTCGCCTATTCTATTTCAGTGACCATACCACCTGAGATTAGTTCTGTTAACGCATTTCTGGATGCTGACAATGTCAAGTTCTTTCCTAACAACCTCGTTTTTAATATGATATTGGCATTGATGCCATCTGTTCACGCCTCTAATCTTTCTCAGGACTCTCATATCTGCGGTCTCTAGTCTTTGGTCAAGTGTTTCACTTCTTACCCAGCTCTCAGATCCATAAGTTAAAGCTGGTTTGAACACTGTCTTGTATTCAGCTAATTTAGTGTTCCGACTAATTTCTCTCTTATTCCATATGAATTTATTCAATTGACTTCCCACCATACCAGCTTTGCTGATTCTGTTGTCTATTTCTATATTTAATTTACCATCTTCCGTAAAAATCGTGCCTAAATAGCTGAAATGTTTTACTTGTTCAGGCTCTCCATTCAAAATGCAGTTGAAATTTTCAACGATTCTGCCTCTTTTCATTGTCTTCTTGTTATTGCTGACCTTCATACCATATCTATTACAAAAGTTATTCAATTTAGTCAAGGAATCGTGTAGACTTGTAGCAGATTTATTTAGAAGTATAACATCGTCCACATAAAGCAAAGAGCTGACATTAACATCTCCAATTTTGATATCATGTTTAATACCACTTTCCTTCATAATGTGATCCATATAGATAATGAATAACAGTGGGGGGTAGTGTACATCTTTGTCTCACACCAGATTTAACATTAAACCATCTTCCTGTACTTCCTTCAGTTCTAACTGCTGACTTACAACTCAAATAAAGACTAAGTATTGCTTGATATGATGCCCCATTGACACCATATAACTGCAGCGTATTGAATAGCTTCTCTCTCTTGGCACCTTGTGATATGCCTTTTCCAAATCGACAAAACTTAAATATTGATATTTGTTATATTCCCATGATTTCTCCACTATTTGACATAAAGTGAAGATCTGGATCCTTACATCCTCTATTTGACCTGAATGCAGCTTGGTCTTCACCAAGCTTTTCTTCCACAATTCTTCTCAACCGTTTCTCAAGTATACTTGCATATATCTTACCAGGAACACTCAGTATCATTTTGTATTTTGGTTTAACCAATAGGAATACAATTTGGTCTGCTAAATCCCAAATTGCCAGCCCATCCTCGTTCATTCAGTATCCAGGTAGATACCCAACAGGGTGCACCACGAGAAGGTGAGAATTGGACATTAGATCAGAAGCCCTGGTCCGTTCTCCGCATTCCTTTAAAGGCTATGTGGAGGTCTCCTCTCAGTTATACAGCTTTGACCCTTAACTAGTAATCTATACAAGAAATTGAAATTATCATAATGTTTTTAGTTGTTCAAAACGTTCTATTAATGAACACATTGCTACATCTAGAAGTGTATAAAACAGATTCACTCTAAATTTATCTTCTGGTGATTGTGCCGTTTCGTCGTGATGCTCGTAGTCAAATTCTCCTGTCTTCTTTCATCGTCGAACTTCCGTACCAGTTTTAAATTCTTATTCTCCATTCACCTCTTCACTCAGTTTTTTGTCGTTTTTAGAACTACTTTAAAATTTGCATCTGATCGATACTCTTGTAAGAATGATTTTAAGTTTTCGATAGATTCTAAAGCAAGTGTAATGCTCATTTTTTGTCTTGAAGCATTTTACTCACAGTGTTTATTCTGTTAAGTAAATCATGCCAAGTTATAAGAGAGCAAATAAATTTGTAGTCCTTTAATTTAGCACATAATGTTTGTGCTTCATGCTGAGTTTCTTTATTAAAATTTTCGTTATTTAAAATTTCAAAAAGTGAATCGTAAATTTCTCCTAATTGATATCGTAGAGCGCGGATTGCATTAATTTTACTTTTCCATCGCATTTCTGATGGCTGTTTCAATGTTAATTTTTTTACGAACTTTAAAAGGATTGCTAACGTTTGTAAGAAAATGAAAAGAAATTGTATATTTTTTGAATAATTGCAAAGAAACTAATTGTATATGCATTCAATTTGGCTGCATCGTTAATGGTTAAATTTAGAGTATGAGCAGCACATGGCACGTAGAAAGCTCGAGGAGTTTTGTTTAAAAGCAAACTTTGGAGCCCATATTTTTTCCCTTTCATATTTGCCCCATTGTCATACCCTTGACCTCGCATGTCTTCAATGGGAATGTTCTATTTTTCCAGTTGTTCCACTATTGTTGCACATAAACCACGTCCTGTGGAATCTGATATATCTGCGAAACCTAAAAGTTTTCCCTGTTCTTGACAATTCCATTGTCACAGGAAACAAAGCGAATAATAATGGTCATTTGTTCTGTTTTACATGCATCAGGTGTGCAGTCTAAAATTATGGAATAACATGTAGATTTTCAAATTGATAATAAAATTGTATCCCTGATTGCATTAATTAAAGTTTCTAATATTTCATTTTGACTGTCTTTACTCAAATACTGTACTCTATTGTTTCGTTGTAGGGCCCTTTCAACATGATTTTCCATAACAGGATCAAACTTCGCAAACAGTTAGACTAATTTTAAAAAATTGCCATTATTCCTTTCATATAATTTATCAGATGATCCACAAAAAGCTAAATTTTGGCTACCAAGGAATTTTATAAATCAATCAAGCCTTCTAAAACACTCGTCCAACGTTTCTTTTCCATTTCATACATGCTTTGAGTCGCAAAAGTTCCTTCCATTTTAAGAAATTTTTCATGTGAGTTAAACTAGTCTCATGACTATGCAAAGTTGTTCTTACATTTCTCCAATCGTTATAACCTTCTACAAGACTACTTGATTCGGTAGGTGTGAAAAGTTTGCAACAAAAGCAAAAAACAGAATTTAAAGTTTCGGAATAAATGAGCCATATTCTTGGCACGAGCTCACCGTTTTCCATTTTTCTATTATAATACTTGTTGCCAAATTTACGACCATATGTATCCCTGGGATATATTATATTTTTCTTTTGAATAGGGTCCCATTTCAATTAAAACAACTCGTAATTTTTCATCAATATTTTCCCATTCACCTGGATCTTCTAAATTTACAGAGACTAACAATGTGTTAGTTTCATGGTCAACTACAACTAAATTTTCTGCTAACTGTTTTTCACTTAAATCATGCGTCTTGTTATCTTGTTCAATAGTTTTCAATAGTACTTTCATGCAAACTGGATGATGTGCACGGTTGTTCAACTCTGATTTCTGATGTATCAAGTTGGTTACAATCTGAATCAGCATATTTTAATATTTTAACAAATTTATTAAGAGCTCTAGTTTGTTTCTTAATGTCTGCTTCTTTCGTAGCATGATGCTTACGATTTTGTGCACTGATAACTTTTTTTAAACAATTTTTTATTCCATTTCTATTTTATACCCACAAGAAATTATTACACAACACAACACAGAGACAAAATAATAGTCTGCATTGCGCTACTGTCAGTAGCCTACTGAGATGAGTACCATATTACACAACACAACACAGAGACACAATAATAGTCCGCACTGCGCTACTGTCAGTAGCCTACTGAGATGTGTACCATATGACTGGTTAACTAGCAACAAATGTTTTGTACAAAATTTGTTTCTGCGCATAAAAACTGTTCACCATTTCACTTTAGATAGACAGCAGTAGACACAACATTCTGCAGGCAAGCATTTAGCCTGCTCTCACTGCAAAATTGTAAACAGCAGGCTGATCAAAGAGGCGGCAATATACAATTTTTTTAAATTTTTATTTGGTGTATCCGGCCTTATTTATTTTATTATTGATCATTCTAAGAATTTTTTGGTTTTATGATAAAAATTTTGTTTTTTAAAAATGAACTTATGAACCGTGCCCTGGCTGCGCGATGCCTGCTTCCGCCAGCCCTGATCTTAGTCATCATCAAATTCCTGACATGTATCCTGAAGGGGTGTACAGGATGTTATGATAGTACCATGTGAAAAATTTACATCATTACTACCTTCCTAACAACAATTTTCCTCCAAATCAATCTGTTATCTGTCAAGACTCCAACCTTATCATATCTTCTAAGACACTTTTTACTGTATCAATCCACTTTTATCTGAGATGAGTACCTTGGTCTTCCTCCAGTTCTTTTTCCTTCCAACCTGGCAGAGAACAATTGTTTTCCTAATCTTTCTTCACCCGTTCTGTTTAAGTGACCATACCACCTTAGATTAACTCTGCTAACATATTCCTGGATGATAACAATGTCAATTCTTTCCTAATATCCTCATTTTGAATATGATACTGCCATTGGTTCACTCCACTAATCTTTCTCAGAACTCTCATATCAGAGGTCTCCAGTCTTTGATCAAGTGTTTTATTTCTATTCCAGCTCTGAAATCCATAAGTTAAAATTGGCTTGAACACAGTCTTGTGTACAGCTAATTTAGCGTTTTGACTAATTTCTCTTATTTCATATAAATTTATTAAGTTGCCTTCCTACCATACAAGCTTTGTTGATTCTGTTTTCTATTTCCATATTTAATTTACCATCTTCACTAAAAATCATTCCTAAGTAGCTGAAGTGTTTTACTTGTTTTATAGGTTCTCCATTCACGATGCAATTGATATTTTCAGTGTTTCTACCTGTTTTCATTTTCTTTGTCTTTTTTTTGCTGATTTTTCATACCAAATTTATAACAACAGTTATTCAATTTAGTCAGGAAATCTTGCAGACTAGTGCTGTATTTATTTAAAAGTATAACATCTGCATAAAGTAAAGAGCTGTGATTAACATCTCCAATTTTGAAATCATGTTTAATATCAATTTGCTTCATAATGTGATCCATATAGATGATTAATAACAGAGAAGGTAATGTACATCCTTGTCTCACACCAGATTCAACATTAAACCATCTTTCTGTACTTCCTTCAATTCTAACTGCTGACTTACAAGTCAAATAAAGACTAAGTATTGCTTGATATAGTGCTCCGTTGACACCACATGACTGTAGCACTTTGAACAGATTTTCTCTTAGCGCCCTATCATATGCCTTTTCCAGATCTACAAAACTTAAATACAGATCTTTTTTATATTCCCCATGATTTCTCAACTATTTGTAATAAAGTGAAAATCTGATCCTGACTGCCTGTATTTGGTCTGAAACCGGCTTGTTCTTCACGAAGCTTCCCTTCCACAATCATTCTGAATATCGCTTCTCGAGTATACTTGCATAAATCTAACAGAAATGCCTCTGTAATTCTCATATTCAGTTTTATTTCCCTTTTTATATGGGTGTGATGAGAGGTCTACTCCAATCATCTGGAATTCGTCCGTCTGTCCAGGCCTTCTGAACTACACAGTGCAGCCACCACAAGACTTATGCCTCCATACTTGGACATTTCTGGTCCAATAACATCTACTCCTGCTGCCTTTCCACATTTCAGGCTTCAGAAGACTTTTTCTACTTCAAGTTTGGATGTGTACTCCTGATTGCATGCCTGTTGTGTTTTTTTTTACCATTGTGCTGTCAATGCTTGTTTCATTTAGTAATTTTTCAAAGTAATTACTACATACATTAGAAAAGGGTCAAAGCTGTATAACTGAGAGGAGATCTCCACATAGCCTTTAAACCAATGCGGAGAATCGACCAGGGCTTCTGGCCTAATGTCCAATCCTCACCTTCTCGTGATGCACCCTGTTGGGTATCTACCTGGATACCGAACGAACGAGGATGGGCTGGCAATTTGGGATTTAGCCGACCAAATTGTATTCTTATTGGCTTAAACCAATATAGAAGAAGATGGTACAACATGACAAAATTTCATGCTGGCTGGGGCATCACCCAGTTAAACAAGGCCCCCCCTTGTTTTCGCCACGGAACCAGGGTGAACAGCGAAAAGTCAGCTACTGGAACAAATCTGAAAGCACACCCCAACTCAACATCACCATAGTTAAAGATTGGTACTATCAACATAAGAAGCCTGAATGGCAAAGAAATGGAACTAGCTGAGGAATTAGATAAGTACCAGATCGACATAATAGGAGTGACTGAAACAAAAAAGACAAAAACTGGTGAGATCTTTTTGAACAATAAATACAAAATGTTATATTCAGGCAATGACAATCAAGGAAAAGAAGGAGTACCCATGGTATTCAACACAAAATACGAGGCTAATCTTCTTGAATGGCAGACAGTCTCGAGTAGAGTGATGTGAGCAAATATGAGAATGGAAAACTGGACAATGAGATTTATTTGTGCCTATGGTCCCACAGAAGGTTCTACTAAGGCAGAAGTGGAGAAACTTTTTGATGCTTTAGAAAAAGCAACTGACACAATGAAAGAGGAAAAGTTGGTGCTGTTGGGGATCTAAATAACAGAGTAAGAAATGGCTATCAGACATACAAAAATATTTTGGGAAAATTTGGAGAAAAGAGCAAAGCCAATAATAATGGCAAATAATTGTTGGATTTCTGCTCAGGACATGGACTGGTTATTACTAACACCATGTTCTAACATAAAAATGTGCACAAATTCACATGGAGAGAAGAGGCAAGGAATAAGAAAAGTCTCATTGACTATGTTATTGGTGATTGTGATGTTTTCTCCCTGGTGCAGGAGACCAGAGTGTATACAGAGGATTTGAAATGGAAGCGATCACTATTTGGTCTTGAGCAGGATAAAATTGAATTTCGTATTGAAAAGAATAACATGTAAGAAAGTTTTAAAGCGAATAAAAGTTGAGCAGTTCTCAGATGTGAACTGTAGACTAAAATACACAAAGATTATTGAAGAAAAAATGAAATAGTTTGAGAACAGGAACCAAATCTTGGAGATTCAGTGGCAAGCTTTGAAGAAACCCTCATTGATTCAGCCAGACAGGCATGTGGTGAGGTTGTCTACAAGGATAGAATAATCAGAACTGCATGGTGGATATAGGAAGTTAAAGAGGCAGTGAAGGAAAAGATGAAAGCATATCAAAAGTTCCTGTCAAATAAGTCAGCTTGTGCTCTTACAGAATACAGAGACAAATGTAAGAAAGCTAAACACTGTGTAAAACTAGCTAAACAAAAGTCATAGGAGGCAAGAACATAGAAAATAGATATGAAGAAGGTGGTAAGATATTCTGGAGGTTATTGAAGAAGCTTAGAAATTGAGGAAAGAGTGCTGTAAAAGGAGTTAGAGATGATAAAGGTGACATGAAAACAGGAGAAAAAGATATCCTTGAAGTATGGAAAAATTACTTCGAAAAATTGCTAAATGAAACAAGCAGTGATAGCACAGTGGTAAAAAACACTCAACAGGCATACGGTCAGGAATACATATCCATATTTGAAGTAGAAAAAGCCATTAAAGGCTTGAAATGTGGAAAGGCAGCAGGAATAGATAATATTTCGACCAGAAATGCTGAAATATGGTGGTATAAAAGTCTTACAGTGGCTGCACTACATAGTTCAGAAAGCCTGGACAGAGGAACGAATTCCTGATGATTGGAGTAGAGCTCTAATAGTATCCATATATAAAAAGGGAAATAAAACTGAATGTGAGAATTACAGAGGTATTTCCCTACTGAGTGTTCCTGGCAAGATCTATGCAAGCATACTTGAGAAACGGTTGAGAAGAATTTTCGAAGAAAAGCTTGGTGAAAAACAAACTGGATTCAGGCCAAATAGCGGCTGTCAGGATCAGATCTTGACTTTACGACAAATAGTTGAGAAAGCATGGGAATATAACTAAGATCTGTATTTAAGTTTTGTCGATCTGGAAAAGGCATATGACCAGGTGCTAAGAGAGAAGCTATTCAATAAGCTACAGTTATATGGTGTCAATTGGGCATTATATCAAGCAATACTTAGTCTTTATTTGAGTTGTAAGTTGGCAGTTAGAATTGAAGGAAGTTCAGGAAGATGGTGTAATGTTAAATCTGATGTGAGATAAGGATGTACATTATCCCCTCTGTTATTCATTAACTATATGGATCACATTATGAAGGAAAGTGGTATTAAACATGATATCAGAATTGCAGATGTTAATGTCAGCTCTTTGCTTTATGTGGACGATGTTATACTTCTAAATAAATCTGCTACAAGTTTGCAAGATTCCCTGACTAAATTGAATAACTGTTGTAATAGTTATGGTATGAAGGTCAGCATTAAAAAGACAAAGACAATAAAAATAGGTAGAATTGTTTAAAATGTCAATTGTGTTGTGAATAGGGAACCTGTGGAACAAGTAAAACATTTCAGCTACTTAGGTACGATTTTTACTGAAGATGGTAAATTAAGTACGGAAATAGACAACAAAAGCTGGTATGGTAGGATGTCAGTTGAATAAATTCATATGGAATAAGAGAGAAATTAGTCGGAACACTAAATTAGCTATATCCAAGACATTGTTCAAACCAGTTTTAACTTATGGATCTGAGAGCTGGGTAAGAAGTAATAAAACACTTGACCAAAGACTAGAGACCACAGATATGAGAGTCCTGAGAAAGATTAGAGGCGTGAACAGATGGCAATAATGGCAATATCATATTAAAAACGAGGATATTAGGAAAGAACTTGACATTGTGTCAGCATCTTGGAATGCATTAGCAGAGCTAATCTCAGGTGGTATGGTCACCTAAACACAATGGGCGAAGAAAGATTAGCAAAACAAGTGTTCTCTGCAAGGTTGGCAGGAAAACGACCCAGAGGAAGACCAAGATATAGGTGGATTGATACAGTACAGTGCGCCTTAGACGATAGAAATATAAGATCTGATAACGATAATATTGGAGTCTCTTGACAAGTAACAGACTGATTTGGAGGAAAATTGTAGATAGGAAGTTAGTAATGATGTAAATTTTTCATGTAGTACTATAATATCCTGTACACCCCTTGAGGGTACATGTCATTAATTTGATGATGATGATTTTTTTCCTCCAGTTTTCACGTCAACTTTATCATCTCTAATTCCTTTTACAGCACTCTTTCCTTCATTTCTTAGCTTTTTTCAACAACCTCCAGATTATTGTGTCACCTTCCCGATATTTATTTTCTGCGTTTTTGCCAGTCTTCCCATGTTTTGTTTAGCTTATTTTACAGTGTTTGTCTGTATTCTCTAAGAGCACAAGTTGACATTTACCAGGAATATTCAATATACTTCTTTTTCTTCTTGGCTTCTTTAAGTTCCTGTGTCCACCATGGTGTTCTGATTTTTATATCCTTTCAGACAACATCACCACATGCCTCTCTCTTGCTGAATCAATGTTTTCTTCAGAACTTGCCACTGAATCTCCAAGGTTTGGTTCCTGTTCTCAAACTCTTTCATTTTGTCTTGAATAATGTTTGCGTATTTTAGTCTACAGTTCACATCTCAGAGCTGCGTAACTTTTATTTGCTTTAAAACTTTCTTACATGTTCTTTTCGGTATGAAATTCATTTTTATCCTGATCACGAGTAAATGGTGATCACTTCCAATTTCTTAGTGAGAAAAGTGTACACTTCGTACACTTTTCTCACTGGTGCAGGACTAGTGTCCTGCACCAGTGAGAAAACATCATTATCAACAATAACATAGTCAATGAGACTTTTCTTATTCTCTCCATGTGAATTTGTGCACATTTTTATGCTGGAACATTGTGTTAACAATAACCATGCCATGTCCTGAGAAGAAAACCAACAGGTATTTGCCAATATTGCTCTTTTGTCCAAATTTTTCCAAAATATTTGAAGGAGTAGTAAATGATTGTCTAGCAATCATTTCCTACATATGTGTGTTGATTAAAAATAAATATTCCTAATGTCTTGATATGGTATGCTACTTGTTAAGAAGACCAATTTGCATCTTCCCCTTTATCAGGAATAGGAAATGATTGTCTGGCAATCATTTCCTACTCCTATTTAGATCTCCAACATGATGATGAATTTGTGTGTGTGTGTGTGTGTGTGTGTGTGTGTGTGTGTGTGTGTGTGTGTGTGTGTGTGTGTGTGTGTGTGTGTGTGTGTGTGTGTGTGTGTGTGTGTGTGTGTGTGTGTGTGTTAAAATAAATATTGCTGATGTCTTGATATGGTATGCTACTTGTTAAGAAGAGACCAATTTGCGTCTTCCCCTTTATCACCTAGTTCACATTTCTAATGTAAATTGCAGAATGTTATAGAGAATCAAAAAAGAGATGTAATAAACAACTTTCCTAACATTAAACTGTGCCTTGTTCAGTGTCAAACACAAAATTCATTTGAAACACATACAAATAATACACATGTAATCCAATACAGAAATATCAAATAGTAAAAAAAAATCTTATCTAGTTGGACAGTTTTTAAACACTGAACACATCAAATTTACAATTTGACCACGCCTTAGTGCTGGCAATACAATATGTTAACATACTGTGTTGCCATCGATAATCCAAACTCATTCTATGGATAAAAGAAGAAAATCAAGAATAATCAACTAAAAAAATCTACCTTCATATTTCTTTATTTGTAATTTCATCTCTAGATCAATTGTGATATGTTTGTGGGATGATTTACGTTTTGATTGAAGGGCACATTTACTGCCAGCCATTGTGAATAATATGTTGAAGTGCAGAGTAGATGCTTTTTACATAATGAATGATTGGTGAGCGGTTGTATATCGAGAGCATGTGAATGTTAATTGTATAAATGATTTTAAGTTTGTTTGTTGTTGAAGGTTAAGTGAGACTTTTCATGGTGAGTCTGTTGAATCTATGGCAGTTCAGTTAATAATGATAATTGAAGTAAAATGCATACACGTTGACTGGTTAATGTTCTTCCCACTTCATGCTATATTGAGGTCAGTCTTCACACTGCTTCTTAGGTAGCATCTTCACATAGCACCAGAAATCATGACTCTCCTAACACTAAATTGCCCCTTGTTCATTGTACTCTCTTATCATGCACATCAGTGAAGTACTGATGAATCTCCACTTCTGGAATGTATTTCATCTTTAAGAAAATTAAATGAATCATGAGCCTGCGTTTTAAGCTATGGTGCTACGTTGAACAGCAGTTTCATGTTCTTTTTGGTATATCAGTACTTGCAGGCTAATTTAGCCATACCATCATGCTAAATTAGTTCAGTACTAAAAAAAATTCACTTTTTGTATTTTAATCAAAAAATTTTCAAATTTTTTATTAGAATGGAAATTAGAATGCAAGCGATTTAAAATATGAATATCTTTTCACAGCAAGCTCAGAGTTCCTGTTACACCATTCAGATTTAAATTGAAATTATTGCCTCTGTGTCCTGAGATTTGGGAGATTCTTATCCTATGTAAATATCAAAAGTGATTAATAATAAACTATTTGATATGATCCTAATGTGGATTATATCAAATGTGGGGTGCTTAATTGTTTTTATAGGTTAACAAATTGGTGTATTTGCCATGTATTCTGTTTCTCTTTGAATATTTTGTTTGTTCCATACTGATGATGATGTACTACCTGCATTATAAAATATTTGATTAGACACAGTATTAATTTCAATAAAGTTAAATGCTGTTTCTAATCTGTACTCTTGATTACTATGCTACAGTCTCTGCTATTACTTGTATAATGAAAGTAGGGGAATTTTTGGAGTCCCATATATCTGGCTTCAGTGTATATATATAATTTTAATTTTGTCATGCCAGAATGTAATTTTTTTATTAATAATTTATGCCCTTGTTTCTTTGAATTAGGGAAATCTCAATCCATAATTTAGTAACTTTACCTTGATTCATTCTCCTAAGTACAAATTTTAACCACTAATATCTTGCAGTATATGAATTTCCATGCTTTCAACTTAGCTTCTTATAGATTTTACCTTGATGGACCTGTGGTTTCAGTCAGGATTTCTCCATGACTGCAGGTCGTAAAGAGTCCAGCTATTCCTGTCTTGGCTTTTCTTCTCCATTTTCTTCCAACTTTCTTAATCATTGGGTCTTCCCACCTTAAGGCTGGTCTTCCAGGTTTCCTTTTGGTATCTCTCGGATACCAGTTTGTAACTTTGATTGTCCATCTGTTGTCTCTCATTCTGGCGAGATGTCCTGCCCATCTTCTTTTGCTGTTGTAGATTGTTTTTATTATATCTGTGAGTCCAGACTTCTTCCTGCTTTCTGTGTGTCTTACATGGTCTATTTTGTTTATATTGCATATTCTTCTTTCTATTGCACGTTGAGTTGTTATTAAGCTCTGTTCTTCTTTTAAAGTTGTGTTCCATGTTTCACTGCCATAAGTTAATACTGGTAAGATGTGACTATTGAAAAGATGGGCTCTTATGTCTATATCTATGTTTTGGTTGGTAATTGTTGATTTTATTTTGTTGAAGGCTATCCAAGCAGCTCTTTTTCTCCTTGTTATTTCATTTGATATATCATTATTCATTTTTATGGACTGACCGAGGTAGATGTATTCTTCAACTTTTCTAAAGATTTAGAAGCTGGGGGGAGGCGAAGACGGATGCTTCCATTCACTGCTTTGTTGTTTCATTGTAGAGTCATATTGATATAACCAAGCTTCATCTGCTGTAATGATGCGTTTTAAGAAGTTGTTGCCTTCTTGTTCCAGTCTTTCTTTCCATTCTGTGCACACATCCACTCGATGCTGCATTTGCTCCGGTGTCAAGAGTTTGGGAATCCATCGGGCGCAAACACGTTTGTCCCAAATGTTCAGCCATGATTGAGTGAACACTTCCCACAGAAATATTCAGGACAACATGCAGCTGCCGTACTGTAATTCTGCGATCCTCCTTAATGATAATTGCTGCTGTGTTGATCATTGTCTCTGTGATGGACGTTGAAGGTCTTCCCTCATGTTCAAGATCTTCCACATTTTGCCTTCCGTCCTTAAAAGTTTTATGCCAGCGAAAAACACTTGTCCTCGACATTGCTTCATCGTGGAAAGCTTCAAGTATCATGTTAAAAGTGTCCAATGCCGATTTTTGTAAATGCACACAAAATTTAATCGCATAACGCTGTTCCAAGGACGCTTCCATTTTGACGACTGGTCGTGCCTCGTAGGTGCGCCAAAACAAGCTTATGTTTAGTCACGTGACACTCTGGCACATCAGCCCATATACGCCATCTATCAACCTCTTTTGTTAATACAGACAGCAGCATTTCTTTATTCCACAGAAATTAATATTGTGATGAGTGGTTTCGCGACAGTAAAATTAGTCTTATTACTTATTGAGCAGCCCTCGTACAACAAGAGTGAACCTTATCTCCATTGTTATTCATTATCTATGTAGATCACATTATGAAGGAAAGTGGTATTAAATCAAAATGGTAATGTTTAATCCTAGCTCTTTGCTTTATACAGATATTATACTTATGATTAAATCCAGCACAAGGTCTTTTGCAAGATTCCATGACTAAATTGAATAACTGTTGTAATAAATTTGGTATGAAAATCAGCAACAAAAAACCAGAAACATTGAAAACATCAACTGTATCCTGAATGGTGAACCTATAGAACAAGTAAAACGTTTCAGCTATATAGACACAATTTTTAATGAATGGAAAATGAAATATAGAAATAACACACGTGATCAAAGACTGGAGACCTCTGATATGAGATTTCTGACAAAGATTAGTGGAGTGAATAGATGGTATCCATGACAGCATCACATTAAGAATTAGGATATTAGGAAAGAACTTACCATTGTTAGCATTCGGGAATGTGTTAGTAGAGCTAATCTCAGGTGGTATGGTCACTTAAATAGAATGAGAGATGAGCAGGTAGCAAAACAGATGTCCTTTGCCAGGTTGGCAGAAAAAAGACCCAGAGGAAGACCAAGATGTATATGGATTTATACAATAAAAAGTGCTTTAAAGGACAGAAATATAAGATCTGGTATTGTTGGAATTTTGAGAGATAACAAATTAAATTGTTTTTTTCATGTAGTACTGTCATAATTAACCTGTATACATCCACTCCCTGAGGGGACACATCAGGAATATGATGATTATGATAGTGTATAGTTTTGTGTGCTCTAAAAATGCCAGTGTGAATTTCATTGAAATTTCAGAAACTTGAGAAATAATTTTTTGTTCTATACGTGTGGATAGGCTTATGTGTTCATCAGACATTTTTGTAATAGATTTCACGGTTTGATATGAACACAGATGGATAGGAAAATAACTATTTATTAACTTAAAAGCTAATATTTCGCTAGTATTATATCCAGCATCTTCAGAGCACACAACAAAACGTTTGTTACAAATGCAAAACAACCACAATCCGGTGTAACAGTGGGGCTAGTAAAAGTAATTGCAGCATGCAACACAAGACTAAAGTCCTAATATGGCACCATCTAGGTTTAAAAAAAAAAAATTCAAAGTTGTTTAATAGTAGTCCAAATGATAGTCTTAGAAAGTTTGAAAATATGAAATAAAATAAAAGTAATAAATAAGAAGCCTTAAAACATACTCCAAACCTTAACAAGTATGGCTGTATAAATCTACCAAAGATTTGGGAGAAGTCATCTTAAGACCAACTTAATATTTATTACTTTTATTTTATTTCATTTTTTCAAACTTTCTAAGACTATCATTTGGACTACTATTTCAAAACTTTAAATTTTATTTATTTTTTTTAAAAAACCTAGATGGTGCCATATTAGGACTTTAGTCGTGTTGCACGCTGCAATTACTTTTACTAGCCCCACTGTTACACCGGATTGTGGTTGTTTTGCATTTGTAACAAACTTTGTGTTGTGTGCTCTGAAGATGCTGGATATAATTCCAGCGAAATATTAGCTTTTAAGTTAATAAATAGTTATTTTCTTATCCATCTGTGTTTATATCAAACCGTGAAATCTATTACAAAAAAATTTTTTGTTCTTTTGGTGGTGTTCATGCCATGAAGCATAGCTGGAATAATCACCAGCACCTAGACCTTTCAACATATCTGAATAGAATATAAAGAAATCAAGGTATATTGAAAGGCCTAGGTGCTGGCGATTATATAAAATCTTGGAAATATTGCTATGAAAAGGGATTCAGAAAAACTAGAGAAAATTGTAGCTAATAACCAGTGAGTACCTGTTGGATTTCTATTCAGGATATGAATTAGTCATTAGACTAGAATTTTTCAAATTCTGGTCTAATAACTTTATTGGGGCTTTTCAATTAAAAATGGATTAGCTGATCTCATATGGAGGTGGAGGATTTTGCTCTCATAGAAACCCAGATTTTCATCCCTTGAGACAGGCAAATCAGCCCTGTGAATTTGCATATCTAGAGAAATAAAATACTTTCCATAAGGGGATATAGCAGAGGAGTGACAGGCCATCTGCATTAATTGCCCAAACCTCTAATTGGCATCCCAACCCATGTCAAGTAGATGAGAAATGAATGGATGTATAACTTACCATATATTTTGCTTTCTAGATTATGAATTATTCATATATAATTAAAGGATTTTTTTTCCATCTTACTGAAGAAATCCAAATATGCTCTCAAGTCTTGAAATAACAGCATTGTCAATTTAAATTTTAGATTACTCTCTCTCTCTCTCATATATATAATTTAAAAAAAAAATTGACTGATTCAAAAAAAAACCTTTTATAGGATTATGAAGATGCAGAAGAAATGATAAATCAGTTGCTTCAAGAAAGAGATCAGCTAAGGTAAATAAATGATAGTTTTTCACATTATATGTTCATTTCCTTAAGTGTGGAATGTTAAAAATGATTATTTCAACCTTTCTGCCAAAAGACATTAATTAGTCTATGTAGGATGGGATGGCAACAGTATAAAATCTCCAAAATATCGCTATAAAAAGGAATTAAAAAAAAATGAAAAGTGCAGCTAATAACCAGTAAGTATACCTTTTGGATTTCCATTCAGGCTATGGATTAGTCATTGGTAATACCATCAGTCTGGGTAGTATCTCCTATTGCTAAAAACTTGTCCAGAACTAACACCAATCCTATATTACATTATCTGTTCATTCTTTCCTTCTTGACTGGTATCTGATCTTCAGCACAGAAATAAGCCTGCATTCAGTTCCTTCAAAAAAAAAAAAAAAAAAAAAAAAAACTTTTATAAATTTTAACTAGCAAATGACTCTTCATTTGCTTTACTTCAGTTTTCATTCTCTCAATGTCAGACATTCTTGACATTCCTAGGGCATTTGGGTAACCAGGCTTCTCTTGCTCACTGATTTTCACAGTAATGGTTTCCTCTCCTCATATTTCCCTGCTGATACATGAATACCCAGGACTCTGATATTCTTACCCACTTTCTTTCTTCTGTACATAAATGATCACCTCAAATCCTGTTGCAAAGAACACTCCATTCCTCATTCTCTTTTGATAAATCTTGTAGTGCCTCAATATCTTCCATATCCTGAATTCTGATATCCTTGCTTCAGCGAGGTTGAGGATAGCCTTGTGAACTACAATGCAACCAAACATATCACTCTCTAATTTCTTGCAAGAAAGCCATTACACCACTTCCTGTTACTTATGTTAACCTTTTGTTAGCTAGTTTTACACAGTGTTTAGCTTTCTTACATTTGTCTCTGTATTCTCTAAGAGCACAATCTGACTTTTTTGCCAGGAACTTTTGATATGCTTTCTTCTTTTCTTTCACTGCCTCTTTAACTTCCTGTGTCCACCATGGAGTTCTGATTTTTGTATCCTTGCAGACAACCTCACCACATACCTCTCTGACTGAATCATTCAGAGTTTTCTTCAAGGCTTCCCACTGAATCTCCAAGGTTTGGTCCCTGTTCTCAAACTCTTTCATTTTTTTCTTCAATAATCTTTGTGTATTTTAGTCTACAGTTCACATCTGAGAGCTGCTCACCTTTTATTCATTTTAAAACTTTCTTACATGTCATTCTTTTCAATTTGAAATTCAATTTTATCCTGCTCAAGACTAAATAGTGATCACTTCCAATTTCAAATCCTCTGTACACTCTGGTGTCCTGCACCAGGGAGAAAACATCACTATCAACAATAACATAGTCAATGAGACTTTTCTTATTTCTTGCCTCTTCTCTCCATGTGAATTTGTGCACATTTTTATGTTGGAACATTGTGTTAGTGATAACCAGTCCATGTCCTAAGCAGAAATCCAACAGATATTTGCCATTATTATTAGCTTTGCTCTTTTCTCCAAATTTTCCCAAAACATTTTTGTATGTCTGACAATCACTTCCTACTCTGCTATTTAGATCCCCAACAAGGACCAACTTTTCCTTTTTCATTGTGTCAGTAGCTTTCTCTAGAGCCTCAAAAAATTCCTCCACTTCTACCTTAGTAGAACCTTCTGTGGGACCATAGGCACAAATAAGTCTCATTGTCCAGTTTTCCATTCTCATATTTGCTCACATCACTCTACTCGAGACTGCCTGCCATTCAAGAAGATTAGCCTCGTATTTTGTGTTGAATACTATGGCTACTCCTTCTTTTCCTTGATTGTCATTGCCTGAATATAACATTTTGTATTTATTGCTCAAAAAGATCTCGCCAGTTTTTGTCTTTTTTGTTTCAGTCACTCCTATTATGTCGATCTGGTACTTATCTAATTCCTCAGCTAGTTCCATTTCTTTGCCATCTTTGCCATTCAGGCTTCTTATGTTGATAGTACCAATCTTTAACTATGGTGATGTTGAGTTGGGGTGTGCTTTCAGATTTGTTCCAGTAGCTGACTTTTCGCTGTTCACCCTGGTTCCATGGCAAAATCAATGGGGGCCTTGTTTAACCGGGCGACGCCCCAGCTGGCATGAAATTTTATCATGTTGTACCATTTTTTGTATTTTGGTTTAAGCCAATAAGAATACAATTTGGTCGGCTAAATCCCAAATTGCCAGCCCATCCTCGTTCATTCAGTATCCAGGTAGATACCCAACAGGGTGCACCACGAGAAGGTGAGAATTGGGCATTAGGTCAGAAGTCCTGGTCAGTTATCCCCATTCCTTTAAAGGCTATGTGGAGGTCTCCTCTCAGGTATCTACACTATGAATTGTTGGAACATCCACCCTATTTCCCCAGATTTGGCTCCCTCTGACTTCGATCTCTTTCCAAAACTAAAACTCTTCCTCGCTGGTCAGCATTTTTCTTTGAATCAAGAGGTGATTACAGCTGTAGATGGGTATTTTGCAGATCTTACTGAGAACCAACAGCATTGTTGGAATAAACATATTAGTCTTAAGGGAGCTTATATTGAAAAATAAAAATAATTTTGAAATTATAAATTCGTTTTTTCATTGTTAGGCAGAGAACTTTTCAGACCACCCTCGTATGTGAAAAAGAAAAATTTGGAGATTGAACAGATAGCATTAATATCAGAATCATACTAAAAATGTTGTTTTAAAAAAAAATTTTAATGAGGAATTTGATACAGTTAGTATTCACGAATGTGTAAACACAGCTAATATATGGTGGTATAGTTATTTGAGCAGAATGAAAGAGCAAAGATTATCAAAACAGATGTTGGATGACAGGGAAAGTCTCAGAGAATGACCCATTCTAGGTTAAACTGATGCACCTGCTTTAGAAGACCAGAATATGTGATCTCACAGTATTGGAAACCTGAAATATACTGAGTTAATTTTTAAGGAAATTGTTAATTAAAAATGAATAATATAAACCTGATCATGAGTATTATCACAGTATCATGTTCTCCCTTTGGTGGAACATATCAGGAATCTAGATGACGATAATGAATAAGAGGTGTCTATGATTCATTATCGTTATCTAAATTTAATTTGAGAAGTTGAAGTAGAGTAATAAAGGAGGGAGGATTACACTTAGAATGTTTATTTCTGGCAAGCAAATTAGCCTGTGTGCTTAGAGAATGTGGTGATATACTGTGTAGCAGAAAATATGATTCACTCATGGTATTGCAAAGTGAACATTATCTTTTTTTAATTTGTTGCTACACTGAATGTATCCTACTCCTAAAAAATTATTTGAACTTAGAAAACAGTTGGTGCCCTGTAAGAACTCATCATTTTTTCTTCATTTAATAAAAAACGTTCTCTGAATCAAAGCCAGGGTGTATTATTCCTGTAAATTAGGACACCTTCCATTAGTATGTTAATCAAAAATGGAGAAAGTTGTGTTTAATTATAATGAAATCAACATGTATGTAGTTGTTGTAGCACAAATTATTTTATTATTTTTTAAATTAAATTTTGTCTAGAAAGTATGTTAACAACAATTTGAAACATGTAACAGGGAAAAAAAAAAAATGCTATGCCAGGCTTGATAGAAGCCATTATTGTCAAAAAATTGAAAGTCAAATCATTATTAACACATTCAAATAAAATATATCTTCCTGTGAAACAAATTACTACTATGTGGCAGCAGTTTACCTGTTTCTTTCAAGAAGAAAAAAAACATCATCTGTAATTTGTAACAATAATGTACTCCTTTATAGTACATTATTGTTACAAATTTGCTTTTTTTTTTTGATAAATATCCAGCCCTTGTACTTTGATCTGAGGGACATTGTTGCAAATAGCACCAATCACATGAACATGCTATGTGACTTCGTTCCCACTGAGAGAACAGTGTGGAAATAAAAACAAATCTCAGTGTTAAAAGGTCATAGATTAGAGCATAATATGTGCCCATCGTGTACTGCATTAAAAATCTGAAACAGATTAAATTTAAAAAAAAAAAAAAAAAAAAGTATTTTCAATTAGATTTGAATATTTACTATAGAAAACTACAGCTTTAATGTGGCTGGATATATTGTGATATTTTATAATTTATTATTTTGAATTCTCTAACTCATGTTTTGTTTGTTTTCTTAGGATAACGACAAAATCACTGTTCAATCCTCAATTTGGGAGTATCTTCAGAACACACCACAATCCAACTTACTTTTCTCGTCGTTTATTTCGTTATTCGGATATCTATATGTCTCAAATTACAGATCTTCTAAATTATTCTCTGAAACATATTTTCTATCCACGACGTGGTGCACTTCCCCATGAATGTAAGATCCCATTTATATGAGGCTGCTTTATTTCATTTGAAATATAAATTTAGCTGGATATCATAATTTTGTAGAAAATGTAGGGGATGGGGGGGGATTATTGTATTGATAGTTGTATGACTTATTCTTAGAAGTAAGTTTAGTGAACTTTGTTTGGGTATTGGTATAAAAATAATGTTCAATTTCCTTCACTTTTATTATTGTGAAATTCTGCTGGTAGATTATTTCTTTTCATTATTAAAATGTGCCAAAACACTAATTCTTGCTACTTTTTTATTAAAAGAATTCTTATTTAAATATCAAAGCGTTTATATTAATATTGTTGATAGTAATAATAGTGTTAGTTAAAAGAATATCATTATTGCATAATTTGAATCTCAGCAATATTATGTGTCGTAAAATAGTTATGGAAATTTAATGAGCAAGGTAAGATTCTTTTGAAATTCTGTAAAAAGTGTGAGAATATGAGACATTCATTGAAAAAAAAAAAATTAAAACTTGTGTAAATAACAGTTTGCTGACCTTATCGTTAACTTCTTTCTTTCCTATAATCTGTTACTATTTTAGTAATAATTTTCAATGTTATTCTGAATAACTTTAATGAATTGTCATTTAGGTACAAGATGTATGTTTTGTAAAGAGGTCATTTTTAAAGCATGAATATAGTTAGCCATCTAATTAAGCTCAGTGGTCCATTTTACCTTGACCTTTGTCCTCCAAAATTAATTTTGGAGGACAAAGGTCAAGGTAAAAGGTCTTGTACAATACAAAAAAAATCTGTTTGTATTGTACAAGATTTATTTATGATAGAATTTTCCTGTTTGGTACATCATAGCAAAATCATGGACTATATATAACACAGTAACAAAAAAGTCCTGTTCAGTCCTCATGACATAATTAATATATTCTTTAAAAAAAAAAAGTTCACTATAGCAGACATTATACTATAACAAAACCATTCCTTTGATTCCTGTGAGTTTCCTGTAGTGAAGAGTGACCATATTTCTTGGATTGTTACATTTCTTTGCTATAATAAACATTAATTAAAAGAAACACACGTATTAACCACAGTGAAAATTATTTAATTGTAAATATTTCATCCTAAGTATCTTAAGACATCATCGGTACAGTAGTTTTAAACATTTTCTATTGTAATCATGTGCCCTAACTGTGTGTTATTCCTATTATTGTTTAAAACTATTGTATTGATATGATGCCCTAACTGTGTGTTATTCCTATTATTGTTTAAAACTATTGTACTGATGATGTCCTAAGATACTTAGGATGAAATATTTACAATTAAATAATTTTCACTGTGGTTAATACGTGTGTTTCTTTTAATTATGATTGCACCACAGGTTTCGTTATTTAAAAAAAAATAATAATAATAAACATTGATTGGTAAGTACACGTTGTAATATTGATAAAGCAGTGAGTGGGCATAGCTGGCTTAGGGCTATACATTGCTGATGGAATGATATTTTCTCTCTTAGCCTTCTCTTAACAAATTTAGTGTTTATGTTAAAAAAACGTTTAATTTTCTTGACCAAAAAGCTCTGGAAAAACTTTTTTTTTTTTTTCAAATTTAGTGTTTTTTGAAAGGTTCAATTGAAAACATATAACTTTTAATATAATCCTTCTCTTAATGCTTTTTATTTGTATAGAACACATGTAGTTAACAGACAAAAAATACTGTGTAGTTGATTTGATAGTACATGGTAGATTGTGCAGCAAAGATAGCAGGTCATGTAGTATAAAATAGTTCCCATGATCTGATGGGTCCTCATATTCATGGAGGGAGGTGTCATGTAGTATATTAAATGCATTTATAGTTATTGCAGATTATTTACTTTGAATAAAATAACCTTTATTCATCTTATATGGTTCAGTCACTGCTGTTTTTATCGTGCAAACTAAGAGCGCAGAGCCTTTTTCATTATAAGGCTGAAAATTGATTGGAGAAAGTCCATATCGTTATTTCTAATGATGAAAAAGCGATGACATTTTTTCGTAATGCACGTGTACAGAATTGAACAAAAATATCACATTTACTAAAATATAACAAACTGAAGGATATTGGAAAGATAAATCCTGAAATATTTACTTGCTAATCCACTAATGTCTGTAATTCCCAAAGGGAATAGGTGGAACTCATTTAATTACTCATGAAATTAGTCGGCATCTGGCTCTTGCCCTTTGTTGAAATTAGTTGAATTCAGGCTTTCTAATAATTTCAAGACATCAGGGTAAGAGTATGGCAGACAACTTCCACCATCTCATATTCCTTAACCCCAACTGTTATATTAGAAATTTTAAAGGAAAATGTATAGTAGACATATTATTAAACATTTAGATGGCTAACAAGTGTAGAAAAATATAGATTTTATTTTAGAACTCCAATATATTTCATCGAATTTGCCATGGACATCATCAGGGAAAGAAGAGATCAGTTAACTACATTCAGAACATGAATCATAAGATATGAGTAGAGTAGCTAGTTCAAAGAAACAATATAGTTTCTTTAACTAAAAATTAAATAACTTGCTCGATTTAAAAAAAAAAAAAAAATTATGAATGTCACTTCCCAGAACTTTGAAATTGGCACACAATCAGAGCAGTCCAGGTTTGGATGATGATGTAAGGTTTCATGTGTTTCAAAGAACATATAATCAAATTTTAATCTGCTGGAATGAAGAATCTTGATGTGGTTCCAGAACTCTGTGTTTAGTGTCAATTACATAGAGAGAAGGGCAGACTTGTCAGATTCTAAAAATGAAATGGTCCTGATGTTCTTAGATTCTGATCTTAGCAGAACAACTAATTTGTCCAAAGTAACAAAACCAGTATGAACAGTGCACTCAGTAGACACCTGGAAAGAGGAGAGAGAGAGTGATAATTTGTCCTTGGTAGATGGTAAAGAAGACAGCTTCTGAGCTAGTTTGAAGGAAGTGTATAGATTGTACTTATGAAAATGCATGCTGTGTGTTCAGATGTTCCTTTAAGTTAGGGTATGAAAATTCCTTTCACATCAAATTGTTGTCTGGCTGATAGGTGATAACTGTCAGTAATTTACCAGATGATGGTTTCATTATAACCATTTATAACAAGAGTGATTTTTATTTAATTCATCTACATCTACATGAATCCACTACTGAAAAGGGAAGACTTTTCAGTAGTGAATTTGATACAGGAGTACAATGAGTTTATTTTATCCAGAAATTGTATCAGTTCTTTCTCAAAGTGAGGCCAAACTGCAAAGCATGATATAAAGTTGAGAGAAGAATAAAATAATAATCCTTTAATGCATTTTATTTCCCAAAAGGAATGGATGGAGCTCCTTTAGCCCTAACTTTTGAAGACAGGTGGTAACTAATCTCCATTCTTCAGCCTTCGTTGATAGTGAGCTCAAGCTATCAATGAATCAAAGCTTTGTAGAACAATTTCTTCCTTCATCTTATGACCCAGAACCCTAACTTTGGTCTTATTGTCTACAATAGCAGCAGTTGTGGTTGACTTTTTGAGATGCGAGTTTAAAAACATGAGTTTTGGGAAGAAAGAAAAAAAAAATCCTACTTGCCTAATCCAAAAAGTTGATCAACTTTTTGGATTGGGACTGGAACTGGCTGAAGAAAGGCCTAGGGGGAAAAAAAAAATTTTAAATAACCCATCTAGTTGGCAAATAGAATCAGACCTATAACTTACTTTGGGTAGCCCAGTGCCATAGGAGCAAATGTCATTCCACTAGGCACCTATAAACAGAATTAGGAATAAATTTAATTTAAATTCATTAGATTGAATTATATGCACAAGGTTAGCAAATAGCTCCTATGTTGCAAGTCAGTCTTATGCAATCTCACTCAATACAGCCAACTCTCATTATATATAGTACATATAACAAAGCTTGCTATAGTAAACTACCAAAAATCTGATCATAGTCCAATAGGTACGGTACTGTGCTAAAATAAATCCATTACAAATTATCCACTATAATCATCTATTCCTGTGGTCTACATTATTCACTACAGCAAACTCTTAGGTTTTGTGCTGTAGTGAAAGATGGCTGTATTTTTTTATCCCCAAATTCCAGGAGAAGCATTCAAAAAGAAAGCTAAACGCAAATCAAACTAGAAAGAAGTAAAGAAAAATAACATTTTCTGGCTTTGAACTTCAACTTTCATTTCATTTTACTATAGTGATTCAAAAATCTATGAAATTGTAACAAATCTGGTTATTTGAATCATATTTACAATCATTGTGTATCATATGTGCATTGAAATTCTGCAATAGTCACTTTATCCATTATACAGTATATGCATGTTAATTGTGGATAAAAATTTGATTAATTTTCCTATTTAAACAAATCATTTAAATGGAATTCTGATATACTACCTTTTTGTACTAGAAAAATGTTGCTGTTGCATTTTAACAGCATATTAACCATATACATCAATATGGATGAAATATGTCACTCCTCATGCACTTTGTATCCATCATATATTTCAATGTTGATATTTTGATGATAAATGTAAATTATATTTTTGCTGTATAGAATAGTTGTTTTCAAGAGTTATTTATTTTTATATAGAATTTTGGTAGATAGTTTCAGTTACAAGTTTTTCTTTTTGCATGGTTTCTATTGATATGATTTTTTTATAAAATTAATACAATTTATAGATCATGAAACAGCGGAGAGAATTAAATGTGATAAAATCAAGAAAATGCTCTGCCTTGCTCTATTGGAAATAGTTTAAAAAGTGCTAATAATGTTGCATTTATTTTAGCATTGTTGAGCAGAAGCAGTAACATAGAATGTCTGTGATATTTTTTATTTCCATTTAGATATATCAGGGATTATCATAATCTAAGATATTTTATAGATAACGAGTAATTTTTCTTGTTTTGCTGTTGGTCTTACAATTATTTTTCATTTCTGTTCTTGCATACATTTGCAAAGAAAAGAAATTGCCAGATTTCTTTTCTCATTATTTCATGAATACCACATTGTTGTGATATTCATTAGCTAATGAGGGAAAGGAATTATTTTCCATTTAGCTGAATAGTTGGATATCAGAGATATCCAACCTTAATTCAGAGGTGTGCATCCAAATTGTTATAAAAAAAATAAGTTTCTTCATACTCAGTATGTTTTTATGCATATCTTCTTAACTATTTTAATAGTCAAGATGTATATCCATCCTCAGGCAGTATTATTTTGCGCTCGGCTAGTAATTGAAATGGTGACAGTAATCGACCACTATTTTGAAATCTTATGTCATTTAAAAAACAGCAGGCTTCCAAAGAAGTAGAATACTATTATCAACTAGCAAATATCTTAACTTCAAAAATTATTAAGAATATGTGCAATATGAAAAAAATAATAATAATACAATTTTGTATTATTATATAAAACAATAACTATAATCCAGGAATGGCAGAAAATAGCAAAATAGAAAGTTATAGAAATAAATAACATGAATTATAAGATATTATTTGGCTGCCAGTCTGGTCACCAACTACTGTAGCATATTTCAATCTGTCCAGCAAATGTTACTTAATACAGAGATTTCACAGTAGTATTGAGCGGAAAATACTAACAATATTCTAAAACAGATAAGCTGAACAATACAAAGAAGGGTGTTACAAGTTTGAATTTTTGTTTTCTTTCATTTAACTTGAGGAACACAAAATATTACTGTAAAATATGCAGACATAATAAAAATAATACTATTAATGTACAGGCTGCACGTAGGATGCCTCTGTTCTCAATTCCTTTAATGTTATGTGAACATAGTTGTTTGGTTTTTCAAATATGTTTTCTTATACTAGAGATTTCCTAAGAGAAATAACATCCATAATTATCTCGCTATTACTAAAGGTTCCATATTATCCAAGACACAGAACAAAAACTTTTCTTCAAACAGGTCACAAGATTATACTCAGGTGATGTTTATTAGCATGAGAATGATACAATCATATCTCCACATGTTGATTTAGTTGCTTTTCATGCTGCTAAGCCTTCCCATTTTCAGTTATGTTCATATGTATATATACAGATAATAAATAACATTTATCATCTGTGTGTATACACATAACATATAACTAACATTTGTAAAATGCAGAGATCTATCAATTCTGTTTTTGCCTAATTGATAAACTTTTATAATTACTATATCCAAAAGTTATTAACATTATGGACATTTTGTGTCCGTACACTTTTAAAAATTCCACAGTGAAACTTCCAATCACTGAAGTCTGCATAACATTTTCATTCCCAATGAGATATATTGTTAAAATTATATTGTACAGCTATCAGCACTTCAGCAAGAAATAACACTCATAAAAGAATGTTTTTATCTTTTGAAATATTATCTAAAGTATCACTTAAATAATTGGTTCTGTACTGTACTGTATTTATATAAATTACTCATTTAACAGTAAAACATCCTAAACGCTGTACAGTAATAAAAGGGAAAAGTTGTACTTCATGTTCTTGAATTGCACAGGTGTTATGTTCTTGATAATGTAAACTTTATTCAACATGGCATTATTCAGTGTCTATTTCCCATGGGTTCATTATAAATTATAAATTAATATTACATGCTCAAACATCAAAATTGCTTGCTATACAACGGATATTTGTGGGGGACACAGCTTGAAAATATAGACAGCAGAATACAAAAATTCTTCAGTAGTAGTATAAACTTTTAGCCATTCTTACACAGTTTTACCATCAAAATAAAATTATGCAGTCTTTTTTTTTTTTTCATCTCATCTCACTAAATAAAAAAAAGTAAAAGATTGGTGGTTTTATTACGTTGAATCAGTTTATGTTGGCCCATACAGAGAAGGTTGATTGGTCAACCTATAGTACATTAGTACTGTGTATGGGTGGTGGGTTGGGAAAGGAGGAATTTGTTTACATTTGATTTGAATGACTTTAAATTGTATTCATTGGGAAACACAGCAGGTGGGAGACTTCCACAGTGCAGCAGTTGCAGGGATGAAGGAAGAGGAAAAGAAATTTGTTCTGTTTGTTTCTAGGTGTACTATGAAGGGATGTTGTGCAGCAGCTGCACGTGTTCCAATGAGCTTAGTACTGAGCGGGGGAATTATTGATGTTATTTCAGATGAGCATTTCCCATGGAAATATTTGTAGAATATACTTACTGCAGAGACTAAACGTCTGTGTGAAAGTGGGGGGGGGGGAGTTGGTAAGGGATGGATCGTTGATAAGTCTAATTGCCCTCCTCCGTATTGAGTCGAGCATTTTGAGAGAGCTTTTAGGGGCCACCACCCCATATGTGGGAGCAGTATTCAATAGTTGGGCGGATTTGTGACTTGTATAATGTTAGTAGCTGTTCCGGGGTGAAGTAACATCTTGAGTGGAAGAGAAATCCTAGTATTTTTGAGGCTGAGGATGCAATGTTTGAGATATGTTTGTGTCAGGAGAGGTTTGATGTGAGAGTGATTCCAAGGAGCGAAATCGCAGGCTGTCTGGAAATTTGGGTATCGTAGAAAAGGATACTGGAAAAAAGTTGTTCTTTTTTATGGGAAATAGTACAGAACTGGGTTTTGCTGGTGTTGAAATTTATAAGGTTATCTGAACCCCATTGTAGGATGGCTTGGAGATCAGAGTTGAGGGTGGTGGTGGTTGATGTTCTGTAGGATGAGGTGAGTTGTGTAGGGTAAGGCTTATCGAATGCAGGCGAGGAGTGTAGTGTAGTGTGCTGTCATCTGCAAAACTGTGTATGGAGTTGGAGGTCTATTGCAGTAGGTCGTTGATGTACAGCAGGAACAGGGTTGCTGAGCGGACAGAACCTTGTGGGACCCCAGCATTAATTGAGTGGTGCAAGGATAAGGAGCCATCCACCATCACACGCAGTGTCCATTCAGACAGAAAACTGGCAAGCCACCTACAGAAGTCCTGGGTCAGACCGAATGATGATAGTTTGCCTAGTAGGCCTTTGTGCCAGACCCGGTCAAAGACTTTGGAGATATCTAGTGCAACCACTTGAGATTCGCCAAACCTCTCCATAGCATTTGTCCAGAGATGGGTGACGTATGTGAGTAGATCTCCTGTTGATCGGCAGTGGCGGAATCCATACTGGCAGTCATTTATTTGGTGAGTGTCTTCAAGATAGTGTAGGCAGTGGGAATTGATGATTTTTTCCATTACCTTTGACAGGACTGAGGTAAGCGAGATAGGGCGGTAATTGGATGGCAGTGACTTGTTACCCTTCTTGGGAATGGGCTGAATATACCAATTTCCAGTTTGTGGGATAGATTTCAGTGGAGTAGGAGAGTATATATAGGTGACATAGGATAGGGGTCAGTTCTGGAGCACAATTTTTCAGAACAATTGGGGGAACGCCATCAGGGCCAGGAGATTTTTTTGTGTCTAATTGGGACAGTATTTTTCTGATTTCATACTGGCAAAAGGATATAGGGGCATTGTATGTTGGGTGTCTGGAATGGTTGGGGGACATTTACCATCGTCAGTTATGCATACATTTGAAGCAAAGTATGAGGCCAGAAGATTGGCTTTTTGTGTGGGTGATGAGGCAGTAGAGCAATCATGGTGTGATAGAGGTGGGAATAGCGTTGGACAGAAGTTACGGCCAATTGCTTTGGCAAGAGACCAAAAGGCTCGGCTGCCATTTGGACAGGCTGCTAGTTTCCTGCTTTTTGCTCTTTCGAACTCTGTTTTGGAAGCGTTGATTGTTTTTTTTTTTTTTTGAATCTATTATGGGCTTCGGTGTAAACTTTGAAGGAGGATGAGGTTCTTGATTTCAGCCATTTGTGATATGTCTGGTGTTTCATCTCTACAGCCTTGGCACATCTTTTGGAGAACCAGGGTTTCATTAGGGAATGGCAGTTCAGAGTGTTTTGTGGAATGTACATATTCATGCCGGTGAGGATTATTTTGGTGAGTGTGGTGCTTAGCCTTAGCAACTATAGAAGCTACACTATGACTTCATTTCTGTTGTCATTTCATGATAGCAAAATACTGCCTATGATTTTTAACAAAAAACAATGGTAGCAATACTTGAACTAGACAAATGGATAGCTTTAATTGGCTGGGGGGGGGGGGTAACTGACTTCGTAGTTAGAGGTGTGGGGCGTGAGCCCACATGCATTGTTTAGTTATTATTATTCAAGAGTGTGGTGTAATACTAAGACTCTCAAGCCTTGCTGTTAATTTTCCACTGGTGGTTTTCTTGTCAAAGTAAATGTTTAAATACAAAGAATAACAGAGTTTATTATAATTCAGCTTATGAGTTAAGTTGAAAACTTAAGTTTGAACTGTGAGACTTCATATGTCTATGAATATCCATCAGGAGCGAATATTCTAGATGGGTAGTGCTCATCCAATGAATAGCAATATTACCAATATTATATTTTTGCATTTATTCCCCTTAAAGACTCCCCTAATTGTTTCCAGACTTCATGTGATTCCTAAAAGTAAACACAATACACTAATGCTTCACAAAGAGGACATTTTTGACGCATAAACATTGCATCACATTCGCATTAATAGCCTGGGTGTGCGTTCAAAATACATACACATTTGAGCCCTTTGAAAAGATGTACAGATGGTACAGCTGGTCAAATTCTTAGCATTCTTTCTAGTAGTTTCAAACCATTCAGAAGGCGAGGCTAGGTAAGCCCTGAGACAATAGCACCTAGAGGCTGTGATTGGTTATTGTGTCAATCAATCCAATCAAATGTTGTCATGAGTCACTGTTTTTGTTTTCCGAGTTTCATCTGTTTTGCGTGCATGAAGTGCGAACTGGCATGGTCGTCAAATTTTTATATATAATATAGACAAGATTTTAATATATAATTTTCAATAAATTTATAACTCTGTTTGCCCATATTTACATTGGGAAACAGTATTGCAGTCGAAGGAAGTAAGCCTTGTCCGCCTCCAAATATTACACCTTTGAGTAATTCAAATATACCAACCAAATATAGCATTCTCCTTCATTATTGTTTTGTAATATACAGTATCTTAAAACAAACACATTGTTCCCCACTCTGCGCAGATTTGCTTACAGTTAATTGATAAATTAAAGTATTCAAAGTTATCCTACAATTAATTGCATTAGCCCAATTACAATGAACGCTGATGGACTATACACTCTTAAAGCTTTCATACATCGCTAAAATGCAATCATACAGTCAAACTGGCGTGAATTTTGTAGTTTGGGTTGCATAAGCCACGACAGCACACCCAACCGAAATAGGCACGTGATGCCACTGAAATATATATATTGCTTACATGCTTATTTTATTAGGGCTGAATAAGCCAACATCATCAGATGTTGGCTTATTAATGGCATAAATTAATGGTGGTCTGATGCTGTTTCTAATCATTTAGCACCATTAGAAACACTTAAAAAGAGCATATATGATAGATGCAGGTAGAGGCATGTAATTTTGGCAACATTGAGATATGATCCTAAAATGTATAACGTGTAATTTGGAAAAAGGAGAAGGGAGTTAATATTTCTGTTATGGATTATTTCTGCTCACATATAATGGAATGACATGAAATCATTTGAAATACTTCATAAGATTCTTTGAACAGTCTTTCAGATTAGGAAAAAAACAGAAGCAACTATGTGACTCCATTTAATCACATGGTACATAGATAAGGCATGTTCTGTTAGATCTCACTTACCATGCAGCGAGATATCATATGTTCTTTCCTTATTTCAGCAGTTCATCCAGCCTATTTCAGAATGCAAGAACACGGAATTCTATTAACTCCTGAAAAAGATTATAGATGGACTTTTATTTTGTTCTCTCTAATGAATGCAAGCTAGTGATTCCCATATTTCACAGATAGAGAAAGCAGTCTCCTCTGTAACAGAAACATTGAGGGTTTTTATGTGAATCTTACACATGAAAGGTTATAAACCCGTAGTGTAGTGTACCATAGTTGGACTCTAGATACCAAACATTGAACTTTTTTTCGAGCCATAGGCTTCTGATAAGCATAGTCATGGTTTTTCCATGGGGAAAAAGACATTCACAAACATCCATGTTTGTTGTGGGATTGTAATCCATTGCATGGAAAATAGATGCTGCCCATTCAGCCAACCAGATCAGCAAATGTTATACCTTCAGGTCATATGTCATTGCTGTTAACATCACATATCCAGCTGCCGTCCATCATGTTGCGTCACATGTGCTATTATTAATTATTTCTAACGGTTTCGTTTATCATTGTTAATTAATAAAATAAATAATATTAAAAAAATAGTATAAATAGATAAATTGCTGCTAATATCGCAGCTCATGTCTCATTTCCATCTTTATTTGTATGTTCAGAAAGTTTAATTTTGCCAGTTTCGTGTTTGTTAGGATACAGTATTTACATTTTCTGTTTAAATATTTTTCACTTTTTTTTTCTTATGCTTGATTACATCATAAGCTACTGCAGATATAAAGCAGAAATTCAGAGACATGTCAAGCATTTATTATACACTAACAGACAAAATAGATGTGTGTCAGTCAGTCTGATTTCTTAAATTAACTTTTAGTGCTATTAAGCAACTATGCTGTCAGTTAGCAAAAAAAAAAAAAAAAATTAATAAATCAGTATGTTAAAGTTTATGCATGTACAAATATGCCAAAATGACATGAATAAATCACTGCAAATCCAGCCATCATTTTTGCATCTAGAGAAACATTTATTCTTTGAAGAAAACAAAAACTATGCATCACACACACTGCTTACACTGTATGTCCATTCTTTCTAAATTCATTCACTTTACTTGAAAGGTGTGTAACCCACAGTGTTGAGAATTCTTGGCTTTTGTGCAATCTTGATACATCCTGAAATCTTGCTAGGCACGCATTCCAAACCCCTCATATGTTCTTCATCAATCACATCAAGAAACACATTAAAATTGGTCTGTTTATGTCTTTGGAAGATGCACACACGAATGATTCAATTGATGAAGAATTACCACTACTTCCAATACCATATTTAAAGTAAAACATATCAGTTTAAAAAAAATAAATGAAGAAAAAAAAAAAGCATGCCATATATAGCATATATACATTGCACATTATACAGGTAAATAAATTCTCTAAACACGCAGATTATTAGCAGTTCATCTGCAGTATAATATGTTGCAAATAAGTTCTATGAATTTATTCCAAATTTAGTCCCTATGTTCTTTTATGTTTACTGTGTTAGATACAACAAATGTTTAAGATCCTAGCTCCTAAAGTGTAATATTTGCAGTCATGTTACGTGATTTCATAGAATTCTCTATTTCTTTTAATTATTAATTGCTGTTTTGCGCCTTCATAATCATGTTGGGAACATCTTAATAATACTTTGTGTAGTTTGTGCATGTACATTTTGTGTGTGTGTGAGAAGAAATGTTCTCAAGTAATGATTCCACCTGGATATGTTTTGTTCTTTCTGAATAAATGGTTGACCATGACAATAAAAAAAAATTGTCAAAAAAGAAACTTTGAAAATCATTTAAATTCAACTATTTAATATTTTTATATGCAGTTAGTTTGTTTTCATATATGTTAAAAGAATCTAAATCCTAAGTCAGTGTTTCTCAAACTTACAATATGAGATTTCTTTGGTGGCTGTAGAAACTTTTACTAGAAGCAGTAAAGTTATGGTGCCATATAAGTAATAAATGTTGAAGTTAAATGCAAAACAATGAAAGTTTGGAAAATACTGACTTAAAAATGAAAATGATACTGTTGTGAAATAACAAGAAAAACTTTTTTTTTTTTTTACATAAGGTAGGAAACTAAAATCATGAAATATGTATACCATTAATTTTGTGAATCTCATAATTTAAGTATTTGATTTAAAAAAAAAAAAAAAAAATGTTCTTGTATAGATCTGGTATTGTTTTTTTTTTTTTACTTTTCCTTTCTTTAAAAAAAATTAAATATTATTTGTATCTTGATGCTACAAGTAAATAGTTGTTGAAAAATAAAATGAATAAAATGTTGATTGCTGTGTTTATACAAATAAATTGAATAAATTTTCAGTTATCTATTGTGATTTTGTTCTTAAAATAGGATATCATGATCTTATCTCATTCTATAATTGAATACATTATCTGTAAGAAATGGCATGGTATATCACGGCATAAAGTTTTTCTGTTATTATTCTACCAGTTTCTTCAGCTGTATAGTCAGAAACACTTTCAAAAAAAACTAAAATGGAAATTATTAGGCACAAAATATAATGGGATAACAAATCGATTGTTTATAAACAAACTGAGAGGTGAAACCTTTTACAGTTCTTAGTCTTGAAACTACTATGTTTGCACAATATCAACTATGAACCATTATTTGGTGTGCTTTGCAAAATGTGTAAACACTTATTAGATTCATATTGTCCTTTTGTGAATTTATAAATTATTCAACTCTGGCTGAGTGGATTCTATTGAAGTGTGATATTTGGATTCCTTACTTATATAGTGAAACCTGTAGAGTATTCATAACTAAAAATTCACACGTATGCCACAGTAATTAACTTTTTAATATGTAAATATTTTGTCTTAAGTATCATAAGACATCATCATTACAGTTATTAAACAACAATATGAATTACATTAAAAAAAACATTAGTGTGCATGCTTACATTGGAATTCCTCTGTATATACAGTAGTGCCTTTAAGGATTAAAAACTATTGGGCTGTAATTAAATTAAAATTTAATTGACAAATTTATTTTATACAATTGAGAATAACAATTTCCCATACTTTTGGAATAGTAAGGCAGTCATTCCGGTTAAGATTGGGTCTGTGACATAAGGCTTCAGCACTTTCTTTATATAAACGCTCATGTTTATGTATGGATCTATGTAGTAGCTTGGTGTTTTGCCATTGGATCCTGTTGTTAGCATTTTCAACTCCATGTTGTGCGAGGCCAGATTTGTGAGGTTTGATAAGACAGATGTGTTCTTTGATGTTCAGAGGTGCATTTATTTATAGATCTTACTGTTTGTCCATAGTAAGACAAGTTACAAGAACATGGCACTTTGTATACTCCAAGTAGCATCCATGTACACATCCAACGCAAACAAGATGATTCCATTTCCACTTCTGTCTACCGAAAACCAATGTTTTCAGGTCGTTATATCCATAATACGTCAGCTCACCATCCATCTCAAAAATATGGCATCATAAAATCTTTGGTATCTAGAGCAAACAAATTCTGTTCCTCTGAAGAATCTTTAAAACAAGAATTGGAAATTATTAAAGATACAGCCTTACTAAATGGATATAATCCAATAACAACCCAAAAAATTATTAACCACTCTCCTACACATCAACCCAGACAAGAAGAAGCCCACAGGACTCCTGTGCGATATATCAAAGGCATCTCTGAATATTTGTCAAAAATTATGAAGAAATATAAACTTGCTGCTGCCTATAAATCAATCAACCAAATGCACAATTTGTTACCTTCTGCAAAAGACAAACTCTCTGGTATATATGAAGTGCCATGTTCTTTTAACTCGTCTTACTCTGGAGAAACAGGAAAGTCTATAAATAAATGCATCTCTGAACATCAAGACCACATCTGTCTTATCAAACCTCACAATCTGGCCTCACACAACATGGAGTTGAAAAGAGTATCCACAGGATCCAATGGCAAAACACCAAGCTACTACATAGATCCATATATAACTATGAGCATTTGTGCAAAGAAGGTGCTGAAGCCTTACGTTACAGACACAATCTTAATCGGAACTACTGTCTTACTATTCCAAAAGTCTGGGAAATTGTTATCCTCGATTGTATAAAATAAATTTTTAGTTGTATTTTAATTTAATTTAATTATAGCCCAATAGTTTTTAATCCTTAAACACTCTACTGTATACATAGAGGGATTCCAATGTGAGCATGCACACTTTTTTTTTAATGTAATTCTTATTGTTGTTTAATAATATTGATACGATGTCTTATGATACTTAAGAAGAAATATTTACATATTAAAAAGTTAGTGTGGCATACATATGAATTTTTAGTTTTGATTCCTTACAAAAATTTGAATATTTGTTTCATTATTACCATTTCTAAGCACAAGAAAGAGAAATGTTGTTTGTTTGTTTTTGAAGAACTGTAGTAGCAGCCTGTACATAAGCACTGTGACACTGCAGCACCCCAAGGAAAAAATGAAAAATTTTAATTTTGTTTGTGTTTATAAATAATAACAATGCTTACAACATGTTAAAGGTTACAGCTTATGTTTTGACATTGACTGAATAGTTAATAATTGGAATTGTTCAATTAACGCTTTAGATTACGAAACAAATGCACTGCAATCTAATGCCGATATTCGTTTGTGCTTTTCATTGCACGTTACGTCATTCCCACACTTCCCAAACGGCAGTGTATCTTTAGTTTGCTTACATGCATTATTTCTGTGAGATATGAAACATTTATTATTGGTGCGTGTGCATGGTGAACTATTTTTTGTCAATCTTATTTTAATTTGTTAAAATAACATATAATTATTTATTTATTATAGATACAAGGCTGAATTATGATGAGTGTCACTGTTGAAAATATGAAAAGAATATTTTTTTCAATTATCGTTACACGAAACAAATGCACTGCGATCTAATGCCGATATTCGTTTGCAATTGTCATTGCTATTGATATGAAACTTTTATTATTGGTGTTTGTTCGTGGTGAGGATGAAATATTTTTAAAAAAGCAATTTTTAATATGTAAATTTATTTATTGATAAATTCGTTACTGATTAGGGAAAAAATTTTTTTTTTTTACTTAAAATTTTCACCTGCCACCACTGAAGAACAGTGCCTCTACTTTGATCTGAGGATATATGTTAAATATGTATTTTGTTTAATCATTCATATTCTAATTTTTAGAGATACCTGTGGCATAGTATAATTATTAAAAGAACACATAAGACCACAGTAATAACTTTTAATTAATAAAGGTACAGATATTTCATACTAAAACTAATAGTACATCTTCAGTGTCACACAAAACTGTGACACTGAAGATGTACTATTAGTTTCAGTATGAAATATCTGTACCTTTTATTAATCATTCATATTGGCAAAATGATTCCAGTTAATAATTCTGCACTGGACTTAGTGCAATTTATGAAATTTCGTGTTTAAGACCTGTATAATTAAAATTGATTATTTTCAGTTCCACTAATTATAGTTATAAAATTATGTAATACATATGCCAAAATCAGTTAAATGTGTCATATACTTTGCTGTAATTTGTGAAACTTAATTTTACAAAAGTACTGCCATCTACTGTTTAAATAGCATAATTCAGTCACAGATATAGTTCTCACAAAACAATGGAAATCTTGACAGCTGAAAAGTCAACTTATAAGAGCCTGCAAAATTATGTATGTTTTATCATGTGCATGTGTTGCAGTACATTTTCCATCTTCATTTCAAAGACTGGTTGAAGAAAGTTTTTTTTTTTTAAACTATTATTTATTATCATAACTTGCTGTTTTTATTCACAGAATGATTTTAAATAATTCCTCTCAGAGTTGATGAATTTAATGAAATTAGAATATATTATTTGTAAAATCTTTATTTCAGTTTAGGTTTCACTTGGATCACTTTAATGGCAAAATTGGGCAGAACAAAACCAGCTATTGTCTATATTTCAAATCTGTTGCTTCAGTTGTGATCATGAAGTGCCTGTTACAAGAAACTTCTTCCATTGAAGGATGGATTTTGAGTGTAATGTAAAATTGAATGTATATCCTAATCTTATGATTAGGATTTACATTCAGTCTTAATGCAGCTAGCTTGCCATTCCTCTGCTACACCCTTTAAGGGTGATGGGGTATGTTATGGCTCTCAATACATGTACTGGTTTGCCTTCTTTCAGGAGGAGAAACCTCAGCTTTTGGCAGAAAAGTCTATCCACCTCTTATGAGGTAAATGGACCTAATATGAAGAACCTTATGAAGGTTCTTCACATCCTAAATAGGATTCATATCCAGCTCTTTCCAACCATTGGGCATCATTCTCACCAACTGAGTTATGTGGGCTCCCTACACAAGAATGCAGTTTCAAAATGCATCTTTTATATGATTGAGATTGTGTATGATTTTGAGTCTATCCACCACTTCATTATATGCTGAGCAGATGAACATAATGTTTTTCGTATTCCATATCTTTCTGATTAAAATGTTTAATTAAATCAAACCAAATGTAGTTAATTATCCTACCTTGATATTTTGTT